>NC_139703.1:31598639-31696139 GCF_964188405.1 Protomyctophum parallelum | reverse complement strand
TCCTCATGGCAAAACAGCTTGTTCATGTTGACACATGCACGCCTACTCTGTTGTTCCTCATAATGTAACTGACCTAAAGACCCACACGTGTGGAAACGTTGTACCAGTTTGTCAATAAAGAGCATGCGAGCTTAAGATTGGTGTGCAGACTCGGATCCTCACTCAGGGGGGGTCACTCAGACACAGAATTGTGGGGGGTGTGCCATGTTGTACGACAGGAAACAGAGATGTTCTTACATTCCTAACTGACCTCTCTCTCTCTCTCTGATAATAGGCGGACAAGAAGAGTCACCTTCAGATCAAACACACCTTCCAGTGAGGAGGACAGACTGTCTTTCCACAGTGAGGAGGACAGACTGTCTTTCCACAGTGAGGAGGACAGACTGTCTTTCCACAGTGAGGACAGACTGTCTTTCCACAGTGAGGACAGACTGTCTTTCCACAGTGAGGAGGACAGACTGTCTTTCCACAGTGAGGACAGACTGTCTTTCCACAGTGAGGACAGACTGTCTTTCCACAGTGAGGAGGACAGACTGTCATTCCACAG
Source organism: Protomyctophum parallelum (assembly GCF_964188405.1). NCBI lineage: Eukaryota > Metazoa > Chordata > Actinopteri > Myctophiformes > Myctophidae > Protomyctophum > Protomyctophum parallelum. The sequence continues at coordinate 31,695,592 of NC_139703.1, read as the reverse complement.
TGAGGACAGACTGTCTTTCCACAGTGAGGACAGACTGTCTTTCCACAGTGAGGACAGACTGTCATTCCACAGTGAGGACAGACTGTCTTTCCACAGTGAGGACAGACTGTCTTTCCACAGTGAGGAGGACAGACTGTCTTTCCACAGTGAGGAGGACAGAATGTCTTTCCACAGCTGGGAATAGATGCCCCAGACGACTGGAACAACCTGCTGCTGACTCTGTCTGCTGAATGGACTTTAACCACCACCACCACTATTACATTTTATACTTCAGCTATTCAAAAACAGCAGATCTACAAGCTCACGATCACGGTGTGTCACGATGTGTCGACAAGAACAGATACATACATGTGTCACATGCACGCACGCATGCACGCACGCGTACACACACGGAACAGAGCATCTCAAGCCCATCTCCGACACACAGAAAGTCTGCAGATAAGTCATCAGTCACATGTGGCAAACGTTAGCTAGCTTAATTCAAACAGCGCACCGAGAGACGTTCCTCCTCCGCCGTGAGAGCGAGCCTCTCTCACGATGATCATCAGGTCATAAATACCAGTAGAAGGAGGGGAGGAGGGGGGGGGGGGACAACTCAGTGAAAACTATCTTAACCACAGTATTTCCATACTGTACGTCTGATAACTACCATCTGTCAATAGAGACAGGAGATGAAAGGGGAGTATCACACTGGAGCCATGCACACAGCAGAGCAATAACGTCTGGAATTTTTCATGCGCTCTTATATATATTTCTATAGATATACTGTATATATATATTTATTTATTTTCCTTTCTTCCTTCTTTTTTTCCCCCGCAATTTTTCGTTGAGGGGTTGAAGGGGGGGGGGGGGGGGGGGGGGGGGGCTGAGAGACAAAAGGACGAGACAAGGCGACGTAATGGTGAAATTACAGGCATCTGAGAGAGAGAGAGAGAGAGAGAGAGAGAGAGAGAGAGAGAGAGACCCAGAGAGATATGGAGATTGTGGGGTTAAAGCATGAAGGGTCATTTCATGCGGGCAGGTCACTTGACAGCCTGCTCTGAGTTAGGGCGCAGGGGGTCCAATCAGGTTGCTTTGTGGACCCTCTTCGGTTGCAGAGGGCTGCAGATGGCCCAGGGTGTGGCGCTAAGGCTGCACGGGGCCCCCGTGCAGGCATTAATCTCCATTTAAGAGCACTTGTCAGGGGCCTCGTATCGGAACTAACCTACATCATCGCATTCAATTATTGCGCCTGATGGATCATCACTGCGGCTGCGGGGTTAATGTCACTCACGACGACACCGTGCGCAATTCGAAAACACAGGCACGGCCCTCGCCGCGGTCTGCCTCGCAAATGAGCTGCCAACATGCGCTCCAAAATGAATGATGGCTGCTCGGCGCCGAAGGCCCGGGACTTGGTATGAACACGGTGTTCGTCGGGTTGCGAAAATAATTCTAATTAATTCTACTCCATAATTCAATATTTCAGTTAATAATTAATTGCGCTGAGGCCATGATGGGTGAGGGCTTGGTGGAAACACATCACATACTAATACCGTGTGTGTGTGTGTGTGCGTGAGTGTGTGTATGTGTGTGTGTGTGTGTGTGTTTAAGGTACGCACGCACGCACGGACACACACCGCACACAGAGCTGCACGCACACACACACACACACACACACACACACACAGTGCACAAAGAGCTGCACGCACGCGCACGCACACACACGCGCACACACACACACACACACACACACACACACACACACACACACACACACACACACACACACACACACACACACACACACACACACACACAGTACACAAAGAGCTGCACAATCACATCTAGTCAAGCAGACATTTCCTTCGAGGACTGTCATTTCCTGTGTGTTTATGACAGCTCACGTTGTGACACACTGTGGAGCTCACCAGAGACAGCATGGCTTCATTGATAGATAAACTGCTGGACTGTCAGGACGACGAACAAAAGCTCCGACACAAACACGTAAACAAAAGAATGCGTTTTCATCATCTAACTGGGCTGTGTTGCATTAGGTCACAGCACAGTCAAATCCTACTAATCATTCATTAAACAATGTTTAACAATGGCAAGGACGCTCGCACGGTTCCAATTTACAGCTGTGTCTGTAATAGATGTTTATGACCTAGGAGTAAGAACCTTGCACGCAGCACCTTCAAGCATCTTTTAAGCGCTAAGGACAAACTGTTCTCTTGCCTGCCATCTCTTATTGTTAGTTGTCCTTGATATGCATTTGCCTTTTCTTATTAATGTTGCTACAATGAATGTATGCAGAATCAGAACAAAATAAATTGTACTCCTATCAAGACCTTTGAGTAAACAAATGTACACCCTTACGGGTTACGGGTTTGTAAGTTAAATTAACCCATTTTGGGAGGGAACCCCTTTTGGAGTTAGCATTATGTTATGCTTTAGCTATTGAAAAATAGCAGATCTACGAGCTTGTAGGTCTGCTATTTTTGAAAAATTGAAGAACGACTGACATAGAAACATAGCTTTTTCAGAAAACTGTCAGGATGTAGAAGACATTTTTAGAATCTGATCTCAGGTCAAAATGGGTTTAAGGCTGCAATCTGGAACTTATTTGAATGAATAAACTGACAACTTTGGTTTTAGTTTGGGAACCACATGGTGTAGAGAGTTAAAGTGGTTCACAGTGAGGACTGGACTGTGAGAATGCCTTGGACGCAGCATGCAGGAACGCTCCGGCCGTGCCACTTTCCCTGCCATGTGACACCGAGGCCACAGCCTTTGTTGTGATAATGTTAACGCTGTCAACTCGCAGTGACGGTGGGAAGCGAACGGTCTTGGCTTTCAGCGCTCAGCAGCACAACGGCAGCAGACAGTGTGCAGCAGGGTGACATGGGCGTAGACACGGCTACAATCTGATACCGAGGAGGAGCAGGTATAGGAAATGAGTCCGCTCGCTCTGGCAGCGATCTCATGTCAGCGATATGGAGCTGTCATTGTTGCAGGGGAACAAAGGCACGGACAAGGACATGCAGCGTCTTTCCAAACAGGTCACCTGCTAGTCGGGAATACACCCTGACAAGACACCACCACGTCCATTCCTGTCCATCTACACAGCAGAATCCTCTGTGTTTTTTGTATGGGCGAGCGCCCCTTGGGAGCGCCGCAATCATAGCGATTTGATTGGCTGAGCACAGAATACATGTGCTCAGAAAGCCACAGAAAGCTCTAGCCAGCGTTCTGTGTTTGTGTGTGTGTACCACAGAATTGAGGATGGAAAGCGAGGACAGAAAAGTGAGGACAATTGTTATTGGCCGGAATGTGATGATGTATGGTGATAACAGCGCCCCTCAGAGTGTGATTTTTTTCTGGGGGCATGGGGGGGGTGTCTTTGTTGCTTGCGACGTTGTGTGAGGTTGTAAATTGTATATTTTACGCAAAGATATGTATTTGGTGTAGAGGGGGGAAAGGAGCGGACCAAGTACACATCCCACCTCTGTCAAATAAATATTTACAAACTACAGCGTTAGTTAATGAATAAAACATGTCATTTTTAACCAAAGTGACAGAGTATGAAAATACAATATAACTAGTACATGTGACGTGGGTGGAGCCTGTGGCCTCATGCTCTTCCATTGAGAAATGTAGACCATGGTGTCGGGTGTCCATTTTCAAAAGTAGTACTGTCTGAAACGTCACCCATGTGAGGGTTTTATTCTGACACAGATCTCAGCTTTAGCTCTGAGAGTGTACAAAATGACCCAATATAGTCCCTATGCATGTGTAGGCATACTGTAGGTCTATACTGTACATATGGGCATGCTGCTGGGATCATTCAGACCTGTTTGTGTGCGACTGCGCGTGCCAAAGCTTTTGTGTGTTTATGTGTGTGTGTGTGTGTGTGTGTGTGTGTGTGTGTGTGTGTGTGCCCAAGGACACCCGAGTGCTTACAAATAAGACACACTTTGCGGCGGCTGAATTGATTCGTCTGAACCTTTTTGACGGATACGCAGTCTCTGCCTTCGGACGCCGAGACGCAAGCCCCCCCCCCCAACCCCCTCCACCCAAACATGCCCTTTTTCTTCAAGGACAGCTGGTTGCCAAGGCAACGGGAAATCATAGCAAGGCAGCTGACGGGCGCTCTGGTTCCGCAGGCTGCGCCCGGAGCGGAGCGGAGAGCCCTGTTCAGCTGCCTACATGCAGACTACTGATGACACGCTGAGGACAGGGAGGAAGAGGACGGGCTAAATGTTGACGAGGAGGAGGTGTGGGGATGAGGCACACACCTGGGGGGTTAGGGGGGGAGAGAGAGAGAGAGAGAGAGGTGTGTAGAATCCACACCGTTGTCCTGGCGGAGAATAGGATTGCAAATATCAATTATTTTCATAGCGATTATTGCATTGTTTGAATTGAATCAAACCATTACTATATATTTGTATTATATATTTTTGGAGGGAGGTCTGTGCTAAATGTTGACGAGGAGGAGGTGTGGGAATGAGGCACACACCTGGAGAGAGAGAGAGAGAGAGAGAGAGAGAGAGAGAGAGAGAGAGAGAGAGAGAGAGAGAGAGAGAGAATTTAATCAAATCATTACTATATATTTGTATTATATATTTTTCCCCCATGTGAATCAAGACAGTTATTTGTATTTTTAAAATCTATTAAATTCAGTATTTTATTGTATTGTTTTTGAATACTCAATATAATTGATTAGTTCAATTGTATAGCACCCATGGAGGAGATAACAAAACCACATGCTGGCTGTACTGTGAGGCAAACAAACCTGACGCATTATTAAAAGATGCACACTGGAGCAAGTGGAGAGAGAGAGAGAGAGAGAGAGAGAGAGAGAGAGAGAGAGAATGAATGAATATTCTGGAAATACCATCAATTGTACATGTTGATTTCCATCTTTCTCTATCCGTACACACACACACACACACACACACACACACACACACACACACACACACACACACACACACACACACACACACACACACACACACACACACACACACACACACACACACACACACACACACACACACACACACACACACACACACACACACACACACACACACACACACACACACACACACACACACACACACACACACACACACAAAGACTAGGCAGTTGGTTGGTATCCCAGTCAATGAAGGTGAGAGGCATGCTGGGAGGAGGACAGGGGAGGGGAGGGGGGGTTCTTTTGTGCCCAGAGGCAGATGTAGGAAATAGCTGACATGGGTATCGACTGTGTGGAGGTGTTGTTGTGTATAGGCGTGCACATGTGTGTGTGTGTGTGTGTGTGTGTGGGGGGGGGGGGGGGATTTGTTGAATCACAGCATGGAGAGAGACTGACAGAAAAAATAAATAGAAATTGGGAAGATAGAGTTCGGGGGAAAGGCAACAGAGACATTATAGAAACGGGAGAGACAGAAAGAGAGATAGAGAGAGAAAGAGAGAGAGAGAGAGAGAGAGAGAGAGAGAGAGAGAGAGAGACTTTAATGCATTTCATAGTACAGTATACTGTTTTCTTTTAAATTTGGCTTTGGCAATGCAATGTCATTAAAGCCCCTTTGAATTTGACAGAGAGATACAGAGAGAGAGAGAGAGAGAGAGAGAGAGAGAGAGAGAGAGAGAGAGAGAGAGAGAGAGAGAGAGAGAGAGAGAGAGAGAGAGGGGGGGGAGAGAGAGAGAGAGAGAGAGAGAGAGAGAGAGAGAGAGGGGGGGGGGGGGAGGGTGGAGGTGGAAGCCGTTGCACCCAAAGGTGGTGCAACAACAGCTCTGAGCGTGGTGCTCCCCATGGGCACTGTGTAGCTGACAGACAGGTGGCACAGAGGGTCTGCATGCCCCCCCGACCCGTCAGCACAGACAAGAGGCCGCATGGCAGGGGGGTCGTCCTGTCGCTGTCCCTGTGTAACCTGCCAGTGCACACAGGGAAGGATGGGCGTGGGTACACACACGCGCACACGCACGCACGCACTCACGCACGCACGCACGCACACACACAAATGTAACACCAACACAGATCAGCCAGACATGCGCGTGTAGTGTATGTGCACACACACATATACACATAAAAGAAATGTAACACTAACACAGCACACACACACTCACATACGCATATAGGGCCTACAGAAACGTAACACCCACACAGATTAGCCACACACACACACACACACACACACACACACACACAGTGACACACCTCGAACAAAAGACAAAGATAAACATTAGCCTTAGCTAGGCTGTTGAGTATCGTGTTGCTGGGGCTACGTTCCTATCTGCATCCATCTCTCCCTGGAGTGTATTTATTAGAGATTAAATCAATTCTTCTGACCACAAGTATTTAATGAGGCAGCGGGGAGCCACAGTGAATTCTATTATCTATCTGATCTACAAGAGAAAACTCCAACAGCTGCGTCTGGGCTCCCTCACACGCATGCGTGCATGCACGCACGCACGCACACACAACCAGTGTCATTGAGCGCTTCACTTACGATAGAGGAATAGTGGTGTGGTTGTCATGCTGTGATGCACCCCATATACAACACATTTAAACCTCACCTATCGCTCAACAGCCCCATGGCTCCATGCACACGACAAATACATCAGCACGTGGCTTGATATATTATTATTATTTGCACAGGGAATTTCTCTTGACTTTTTTGTTTTTGTTTTATGGGAAAACGAAAAAGATAGTTTCCTTTTCATGGTGTAGGTGTGAGCTATGCAGACTCGCTGAAACCTCCCTTGGAAATAAACTGTTGGGACCAGTCTTTCTAGAGACTGCAGTGCATTCCGTCAACGTTAAACACAGGACCATGGATTGAGATACAATCACGCATCATAGCGTTCTCCATTCTCCATATATATGTTGTTTTATTTTATTTATTCATACTACAGTGTCGCACAGAAGTAGCAAAGACAGCAGATCTACAAACTCATCAAACTTGTTGATCTGCCATTAATGCTATTTTTGAAAACAAAATATGAATGAAAAGTATGTTTGTGGGTTTTACTACAGAGAAAAGTATTATCAAGAGCATGTGACTAAATAACAACTACATTGGATCCACTAGAACACAAATCCCATAAAGTTTTGGACATACTGTATGAGGTTCCACTTGACGGAGACAATACTGTAAACTGTACGTCCCTGAACATGTGACATAAATAGCTCTTGCATTGCTAAAAGGCATGTGGAAAGAAGAATGCGTGCCAAAACATGTCATGTTACACCGACAGAATGCCATTTCACACACAATTTCACCCAGAAACACATACCGTATACTGTAAGGCCGTTCACACTCACACAGGCACATACATATTACATACACAACCGCTATCCCTCCTCTCTCTCTCTTAAGCCACTAAAACTGGGAAAGCATCCATGTTGTTTTAGATGTGATCCTTTTAACTATATACACTATAGCAACATACATATTTCAGTCAGATAACTCACGAATAGCTTTAAGATATTTTTTTTTTGCCTTTATTGATAGGGTACAGTAATTAGACAGGAAAGGGGGAGAGAGATGGGGGGAAGACAAAGGCAAACCCAAACCCGTCTGCAAAGGCCGACGGGCTCGGGACTCGAACCAGTCAGCAAACACTGCTTTGGTTGTATATTGTTATGTTATTATTACCAGTAAGACGCCTGAGGGCGAGAAGTGACCTGTGCACTGGAGCGTGTCTTGAGTGTACAGGGTGTGATGAGGTCAGATCGAGATATGGAATGTCAGAACAGGTCAGCTCCATATATGGAGATCTAAGGGTGGCAGCGGGGGGCAGTGTATTGAATGTACAGGGTTTGATGAGGGCCCTGGTAGGGCCGGGCCTTAATTCTCGGGCCTGTTGAGAACTCTAGTTTGAACTCTAGTTCTGGCCAGACGACGGCGCCGCTCGTCGGCAGTCTCCTCCGTGAGAGTGTGGAGGTCGTACTGCTGGGGCAGATGGGCGTGTGCACGCATCCGCCTGGGTGACGTCATACAGCTGGGTGAGTGCGGTCGCTTTGGCATGGGATGAACTTTGACCAATACATCACAATGACGTGATGTCACGATGACCTGGGCACCATACTCTACAGCCCCCCTCTGAGGCACATAAGTACCATTATCACCACCATACGGTTGAATTAAATGTACTCGGGTGTGGAAGGAGAATCGAGGCCAATGTGAATCATGGCCAGCGGGGACCTGCAGGCAATCGTATTTGGGAACAGTTCGAATCAGGACTCAGTGTAAATCCGCCCTTAATGTTCTGTTCAATAATGACCCTTTTAGCAGCAAGGCATATTTTCCACAGCATATTGACTGTTTAAAAGTGTAATATCAAAGTGCTATTTTTAAGGTGCAGTTCCTTTAAGCTAATGGCTCCTAAAATTATGTTAGAGCTTAGCTCCGACCCCAAAATAATGCTGCCATTGACTCATGACCCCATATTTCACTCATTCTGTTGACATGTATTGACAAGTGTCAAATTAAAAGTAGTACTTAAATACAATGTTCAGTACTTTTAATTCTACACCACTACATCATGATGATGATAGTGTACTTTTTGAGGGGAGCTAGCCCCTCCTATTGTATGTCCAGCTTTCAGGGTCTGTGTAAAGACAAACATTGAAGACAAAAGTGAGGACGCAAATTGTGATTGGCCGGAATTACATTTTGTGATGATTTGATTGGTTGAGCACGGAATGTGATGTATGATGATGTATGATGATAAGAGCGCCCCTCACTTCACACGGGTGTGATTTTATGAGAGAGAGAGAGAGAGAGAGAGAGAGAGAGGCGGGGGGGGGGGAAGAGAGAGACTGATATAGATAGATATATATATAGATATTTTTAAAGACAGAGTTTGCCTGGACATTACTGACAGACACAAAGATTTTTGGTTCCTGCCTACCTAAGATTAAAATGGGGTGCCGGCTGAAATTATTTCTGTGTGTGCCAGTGTATGCACTGATAAACACGCCAAATTCTGCACTGTAGCAAGACATACACTGTCAATAGACACTTGCACGCACACACGCACACGCACACACACACACACACACACACACACACACACACACACACACACACACACACACACACACACACACACACACACACACACACACACACACACACACACACACACACCTCTCAACAGCTACCTCCATTACACCTGCGCCTGAATGGCCCCCGCATTGTTGAGAGGAGATTCATTTGATGCTACTAATGGCTGCCATTTAGAAGGTGGAATACATTAAATTGTTCCCCAATCACACACAGCTGCGGTGTGTGAGGTGGCGGCCCCAATGAATTTACACCAAACGGACAGACCCACTAATTAGCCTTTAAACACGTCATTGATTCATCTAAACAAGAGTTCCCTGAGCTACTCATGGGCTCTGCATCTTCCCTCTCCCGCCTCCTTCCTCCATAACTGCGTCCTTAACCCTTGTTACTGGAGGGGCCCGGCTGCCTGCGCTCCCCTCTATTTGCCCCAATCAATGGTGGCTGTTCAGTACAGCAGGGGGGGTACTGGGTGGGGGGTTCTGGGGGTGTCAGGGAAATTAAGTACCGGGCTCACACAGAATGACTAACCCGGACTGGGGGGGGGGGGGGGGGGAGACTCTTTGTTACCGTGGCAACTCTGGTGCCTTTGCTGTCGCTTGTGCAGCCACTGATTCCTGTCTCCATTCTTGCTTGTCCCATCAATGATCATCAGTTGGGACGGGGTGGGCTAAATGTTTCTATACTGCGGAAATGGCTCGAGAAAGCAGGGCCAGATTTCACAAAGGTGAGTGTGAATGAGCAGTATAGATAGTGTGCCCCAAAGATTATCATTGCATTTGGGTTGAAAAGATAATGAATAAAAGTCCAAATTGAGAAAAGATGGGCGGAAACTGGGGGAGAAATATAAGGCTGCCTGAACAGATGATTCATTATTGGGCTCTTGGGCTGAACGGGTCAAAGGTCATGGTCACAATCAAGGACAAATGATAAAACAAGTGCCGTTTGAGTGGCACAGCATTTCTATTTTTTTACGTATATATATTTTGGAACATTACAGTATGGAAATGGAAGGGAAGGGCGATTAAACTAGAATAGATGTAACCATTGAGAATGTAACAATTCATTTTCTCAAAGATTGTCCCTCATTGTTCTGGGGACGATTAACATGGAGGCGAGTAGGAGAAGGTAATTTAAGATAATGTTTTATTTTTCGTCCACTCCAGATTTTCAGCGACTTCCGTTGGCGTTATTGGATAAAGGATTTTCTGTTTAGGGTCAACACATCGACACCGGTGAACAATAAAAGTGATTTGCTCTTCTTAACACAGACACAAACACCATCGCTTCATACGTGGTAATACATCCCTCACAGGGCAGGTAAACTGGATCCCCCAAAGGACAGAGGAGCCCTTCACAAACAAACCCAATTGATTGTGTTCCAGGATATATCGATCAAAACATGACACGCAGCATGAAATAATTCCTCACTCCTGCTGATGCGGGCTCTTTTCTACCACAGTGGTGAATATTGTCATGATGCAGTGATATTACGCATGAATAAAGGTGGATTTATAAAGCTCAGATTGTCGCCACGGCAGCATTTCACAGGGCGAGGAATAAAGTAGTAAGTAAGTAGCCTTGCCGAGCCATGAGCCCCCTAGTGCAGGAGCCTATCTCCTGTTTCTGTAGCGTGAGGCAGCTTGATGTACAAGTACAACCCCTGGACATGACTCTAGTATGTTGCAGGGACTTACCCCCAATCCAACCCTTGATGCTGAGTGTCAAGCAGGGAGGCATTGGGTCCCATTTTTACAGTCTTTGGTATGACCCGGCATGGGATTGAACCCCAACCTCCCAGTCTCAGGGCGGACACTAGTAACCACAAGGCCACTGAGCCCATAATTCCAGTGGCATAACCAAGTGGACAATATCGTTACCGGCAAAAAGGAGTGTACTTAATTCTCAAAACACACAATGTGTATGATGAGTGACAGAAGGCTGCTGGCGTGGAGATGGAGATCCCCTCTGTTGTGAATAAAAGGACGTGGGTATCACATCTCTAGTGGCCAGTGACACTGCCAAAGAGCCATCATCCTTATCATAACATTGTCATTGCAAGCAATATTTCACTGACAAGATCTTGGTAGGCTGAGGGTGAGTGGAATGGGGCAAAGTGTTGAGTTGAGTGAAAGGTAATGGGTGACACACACACACACACACACACACACACACACACACACACACACACACACACACACACACACACACACACACACACACACACACACACACACACACACACACACACACACACACACACACACACACACACTCATGCAATTCGCCTAGCCCCAAGACATAGCTCTCTCTCCTCAGAAGAGCGTGGCCCATTCCAGCAATACATACCTGGCATATCCACGTATACACCCATACAAATCTCACGTGAGATTTTAGTGCCAAAGTGATGAAAAGGTCATTATAAAAATACAATGTTGGGGAATGATAGTTATGTTTCTCCATAGGCAGGGGATGGCCTGCTGTGTTTCTGGTGTGAACTATGTCGTCAGTACTACTAGTGTCAGCTGTGTGAATTCAGATATGAGTCATGGCATACATACACTATAGAGCGTCGCAGTCCCCCTTTCAGAACGACGAGTGGCCCAGGAAATGAATCCCAATGCATTTTTCCCATAGGCTTTTCTTAAAGTATTTATTTAAAGACGGTTACGCCGCGGACAAAGCCAACTCGGATCGTGACAAATCATGACAATGAACACAATGTTTTGGGCCGAATTTATAAGAAGAAAAACAAAACAAATAGTGTTGTCTCCTGCCTTTATTATCTTCTTTCTAATGATTTGATCTGCCCAAAATATTGTGTTCATTGTCATGATTTGTCACGATCCGAGTTGGCTTTGTCCACGGCGTAACCGTCTTTAAATAAATACTTTAAGAAAAGCCTACGGGAAAAAATGCATTGCGATTCATTTCCTGGGCCACTCGTCGTTCTGAAAGGGGGTGGGACTGCGACGCTCTATAGGGCAGAGAAATAACACCAAGCTAATATATGAGCAGCATACTGTAACTAGTCTGGAAAGCAGACCAATCTGCCTGCACAGGGGGAAAAACATCCCTGACAGTGATATTTGTCTGGCCATGCCAGGCTAATACTATACATGGAGACATTATACTATGAACGTATGAACGTATGAACGAACGAACGAACACACACACACACACACACACACACACACACACACACACACACACACACACACACACACTAGGCATTAACGACTTGAGATTTTTCCCAGTCGACTTGTCGGACAGTAATTTATCGATAAGTCGAATTATCGTTTCTGGCGGCGGGGGGGGGGGGGGGGGGGGGGCGGACGCGACGCGCGGGGGGAATTTAACAGGGGCGGGTGTGGAGCTGCCGCGCGCTCAAATGACGGAGCATGTCAAACATAGCACTGCGCATTCAGTGGCCTCTCCAATATGACACAGTCACAGTGCATGTATCATCTATATCAGAGGTTCCAAACACCGGTGCCGGTCCGCGGGACACGTGGCACTGGTACGCAAGAGGGGAATCTACGTTTTGCGTCGTTTAAAAATGTCCAATCTTTGTTCTTTAGCAGCAGCAGCTGTAGGCTATTTTGTGACGATAGCATTAATGAAACCAAACGCTACACGCGGTTCCGGTACAGGATTATTATTTCATGTGAATCATGTCAAAATGAAAAGATGATGTTATCCAGGTAAAGTAGTGGTATTGGCACACAGCGCAGCAGCAGCACCGAGAACACAATGAGAGATATGACATTATTATTCTCCTCCTCCTCCTCCTCCTCCTCCACAACTCGATAACGTTCTCATTTGTTACTCATTTTCTGAGCCATGCAAATAAACAACAACCCGCACTGACCGGAGACGGAGAGGTTCATGTGCGCTGCGCGTAAAGCTTAGCCAGAAACAGACAGTCATTGCGTCAGCATGCATGTAGCCATGTAGCCTCGGGAACCCAGACGTTATATTTCCAGCACGGAGGTGAGGGGGATATCGTTTGGGGGTAACGTTTGCGTGCTTCTATCTGTTACTTCTCTGACACAGCGCAGTTCAAACAGACTTCAGCCAGTCTCAATAGTGGGACACCGCGCGCTGAGAGCCACATAGCCTACACAGCTGCATTTGGTTTTTAATTAAGGGCGCGTTCTGAATGCAATGAAAAAAGGGGAGAAAAAAAAAAAAAAAAAAAGCTCAACTTTCGACTCGCGCTGCTGCGAGTCGACTCGTGACTCGTTTATCGATAAATCGATAAATCGATTTTTTGATGAATGCCCTAACACACACACTTCTGTCTGTGTGATACCTATGAGAGGTTACAACGTGTAGACACACACACACACGCAAGAAAAACACACACAACTCTACAACGTGCACACCATGACATACATGGACACACAACACGCACACACGCACACACACACACACACCAAAATCGTGTTTTGTGGCAGTTAAAGGTCACCAAATCCAAGCGAGGGCGGTAATATAACTCGGGCGATTTGGAAGTGAGCGTGGGCCTGTGACAAGGAGGCTGGGGGATTAGTCTTGGGTTCCTGGAGGCAGCAGGATTATCCAAGGGGAAGGCTAGGGGGGTCGGGAGTCAGTTGTGCTCACACACAAAAATCCTTACACCGAGCAGACCTGGGTCAATATGAGTTGCAAATCAATGCTGAACAGTCTATTTAATAACGTGTCTGAACTATAAGGTACAGTAGGTCAGTCATACCGTACTGCACGAGACAATACAAGTGTATTGTATTATCTGGAGAAGGTCATTTGAAACATCTCATTATATAATCAGTATAAATCCATTTTAGATACATTTCACAGTTTTTCCATAATTACTTATAAGTGTGCACATTTAAGGTCAATGAACCGTACTCATAAAACAAAGGTAACTTGTCCTGACTTTATTCAGGCATTTCATACTGTATCATTAGACAGTGAGTGCCCAATGTCATCAAGACAAGACGACAAAACGTGTCTGTTTCTTGTTACATTACCATCCACAGCCATCATCCACTATTTTGTGAGGTCTCAGATTACTCAGACCATAAAAAATAATCCATAACGTCTGCAATCATTTCATACAAGTTGGTGTCATTAACTTCAAACTGTGGCTATCTCCGTAACACGTAACATTTCTGACATGGACAGAGTTTTTTTAAACACATTAAAATCGGGGAAAGCATCCGTGTCATTTTTTGATTTTGTTGTGATCATGTTAAAAAAAGAAAAAGTTATTCCACCAGTGTTCTTCTCAAGAACGCTGGTGGAATAACTGTATTTTTCACGTCAAACAAATTAATAAAAACCCAAACCACACTAATTTTAGTCTCTCTCTCTCTCTCTCTCCCTCTCTCTTTGACTATTCGCAGATTTTTATATAGCTCTCTACTCTCCCTAGTAATATCTACATTGTGAAATGCGCAGATCACGCAAACCTCTGCAAAGATAAAGGGACAAGGTCAATGGCCCACAGCTGTATGTTGGCTATTCAAAAATACAGTATCACCTAAGCTCACAGCCGACGCTTCGTGCCGAAGTACCGCACTACGGGGGAAAGAAGTCTTGAAGGTGTGAGAACGTACTGATTTAGAGGGCATTTGTAGACTCGGCCCTCAGGTCTTATAATGGGTTAAAATGAAATCTAAATTAAATCTAAAGAATTCATTTCCGAATACTATTTCACACAGGTACCAGATTGTGAGACGAGACAGGAGGGCTGTGTGCACCCTCACAGTGAGCGCCGGCACACCACACCACATGACTGTTACTGTTAGTGAGATGTGAAGGGCATCCGTCCAGCAGACGTACTGTACGCGCTCTGTGGACCTGTGCCAACGGCTACATCAAGCAGAGATGGCATGGATGCATGACAGCGCTGCAGGAAGGAAGGGAAACACAACAAGGAACATCCCATTCCCATCCTCAGTGGTGATTCTTTTTTATGGGATCTTTCCTTTAGATTGCATCAGCGACCTTTCATCTGTGTGTCGGAAATTTGAATGGCTAAAGCCTAATCTAATTGTCACGATGAGGGGAATTTGAGAACTCTTCATCCCAAGTAACACCTCCCCGCCCCCGCCACCCGACTGTCTCACACACTCCCTCAAACACTGTCACTGTGGTGGCACTGTACCAGTGAATAGAAGTAAATATTGAGACAGTCTTGATGTCTAAATACCATGCCACGGTTTAACGGCTCCCCTTTTTTGAATGGAAGATGCAGCCATTATATAGAAGTAAAAATCTTTATTATGTCATGGTTGATCAACAGCAATTCCTGTCTAAGAAAATCAAGCTCTCCTCTTGTTTTAAGCCTCTAAAATGATTCATTAACTTACCTGTAATAATTGATTTGTTTAGAGACTGTGTAACAGCTAGAAAATAAATCCATTGCCAATGTGCGATGCAGAACACATTTTGCATTAGTGGGGAATTCTGGTCTGATTCTCCAAAGCAGCCTCCTTAGAATGCACCCTCGAGTGCACCACCCGGGGACCTACTGAGAGGTCAAATACCATCTTATCAGCACGCAAACAGGTTCTGGCCCGACAAGCTCAATTAGGCAGCACTTAGTGGCGTGTATGGAGAGAGCACGCTCTGAGCACGAGGCCCATATCAGCAGAACCTGGGAGATGACAGACAAGCTGAGCCCACAAAGGCTTGATTGTGGCCTGCCATGGAAAGCTGGTGAATGAGCAACGAGAGAACAGAGAGGTGATGGTATGGCGGATAGGAATCACTCAGCCCTTTGACAATAGCTGCACAGTAGAAAAGACATCTTTCTGGATAAATAATAATCCACAAAAAAGGAAAGAATCCTGAAAGTAACAGGAAAAAGAGGGCAGGTAAGTAAGTGCACTGTGACTGAGAGAAATTATTTAGTATAGGCCTATATGTATACGTGTGTGTACATGTGTATACGTGTGTGTGTGTGTGTGAGGGTGTGTGTGTGTGTGTGTGTGTGTGTGTGTGTGTGTGTGTGTGTGTGTGTGTGTGTGTGAGCATTGAGGACTGCAATGGAAATAAGCCGAAAGGCTTTCTTGTGTTTGCATCCTCGTGATGCATTGACTGTCGGAACGTGCTCTGTGCTCTGTCACCAAATAAAATCAATCAATCAATCACAGCACGCATGCATGTCTAAGAAAATAAAGCTCTCCTTTTGTTTTAAGCTTCTAAAATGATTCAATAACTAACTGGTAATAATGTATTTGTTTAGAGATTGTGCACGCATACATGCACACACGCACACGCATGTGCGTACACACACACACACACACACACACACACACACACACACACACACACACACACACACACACACACACACACACACACACACACACACACACACACACACACACACACACACACACACACACACACACACTTCTTAAGCTGATGAACAGGGCCACAGTCTATCAGATTGATTCCTCCTTCAAAGTCCTGTAGGATGAGTCAAAACACAGCATGCTGAGGTGTTTAGGCTTGTACAATACGTGTCGTGTTGTGGTGTTTTGATACGAGAGGCAGCAATATTCCTGAACCTCAGTTACCTGGGAGAGTGCATAGCATTTCTGAATTTCAGTTGATGCCCATCCTTATTGCAACACCACGGAGATGGATAAGATAATGAAGCGTGTCAAAAATATGATCTCAATCACAGTCATTCATTCCTTGCAGAGGGAAGTGTGCCTGCTTGGCATGAGGCAGATATGCAGTAGATGGAATGTGAGCCATCTTGTGCCAAGTTTCACTGGTCCTTTTCTCTGTTGCCACACTTTAATATCAGCAAAGTAGAAATACTGGATATGATCCACAATGTGCAATAATGCTCCTCCGTGTTTGTAACCTCACAGCTTTGCGCTGTGTCGAGTAAAAACATTCGCCCGGCTGCCTAGAGAGTATATGACGACCTTTTACAGCTGCGATAAAAGCTTAATAAATGCCACACTTTAAATGCCACACGTTGAAATGAACATCATGATTTCCTTGCCAAGAAATCATGATGTATTCATTAGGGGAATTAGAAGCAACACAGCCTAATCCAGAGTGTTAAACTTAACTTAGACTTATGCCTATATTAAGATGCCAATGCACTAAACCCGCCGCATGCCAACACATTGTGAGCTTGTAGATCAGCTACTTTCGACTCCATCATACAACTTGCAAATCAGGCTTTATACCATGATTTAGCTCGACCTCTCATCCTCCTGAAAGCACAAAACAAACCAACCAGAATAGCCTGTTGGCTGTTGACTACAGATTCAAGTACACAGTTGTCCCCTACTTAGTTAACTTTGTTTTCAAATATGCTTTGTGATCCTGTTATTAACCTAATAAAATAATAATTAAAAAAAATATATATATATATATGCTTTTCACTCTGATGGCGGATATTTGCAGAATACATTATTTTCCCTCTATAGGCATTCTCCCAAAAGCTCTGAAGACACCTTTATCCTGTTTGATAAAGGTGCCATTAACGATCCTATATACTTTATTGAGTGGTGTCCCCCAGGGGTCTGTACTAGGCCCCCTACCTTTGGTCCTTTTTACCTAAATTTTCTTTGCCAAATAACAGGGACACTAGGGTTCATGTGGCTAAGGTGCCCTGGCCTATACCCAACAATTCAATACGTGAAACAAGATAATTTGGTAAGAAGGTCACAAGGAGGAGTTAGGGAAGGGCCATGCACTACAGGGAGCGAAGTGACATCACCACATGTGAGCCGCGAGACCCGCTTAATATAGATTCACACATTACTTCCAAACGCCTTCTCCGGTGAGGGCGAGACGTCCCCCATGCTGCCTCGAGAATGACATTATGACAGGTCCCAATTCTGTGCCAAAGTCATTCGGGTGCCCTCCGAGTTGGCATCCGATATGAGGCCCGAGGCAAGCGAGACACTATGTGCACGTGTCAATACTTTAATAGATTGCATGATGGGTTAAAAGCATGCTCAGGATGTCTTGTTTTCCTACTGCATATAGTAACGTCAGTATCTCATCCTTGGAAATAGGATACTGTGGCTCTTTGATCAATAATGGTAATGTGTCTGGTCTTCTTCAGCTTGGCAAACACATTTATCAAGGGCCTCCATTACAGACTGGACAAGAGCACAATAGCTGTGCGTGCGTGTGTCTGCGCGCGCACGTGTGACACTTCATTAAGAATAGACTGTATACCAGTGGTATCAAACACTGAGCTTCAGCCACTTGACTTTTTCTGCTATGTTGTTGAGTTACAGCTTCACACACACGGAGTGCTCCCGCAGTCTCACAGACACAGAAAGGTAAAGCCAGTTGAAGTGGATCTCTCACAAGGCCTATCACACTGTAAGATTATCGATCCATGATGTGTGTGATTACGCACTCCTCTCATCCCACGGTGTCATTGTTATCGCACCGCCGATAACCCAGAATCTCTGAATCATACTCACTTGAAGGGGAGGAAAGAGCCTCTCCTGCCAAGTACATATAGTGTACAGGGCCAAATTCGGAGTGTTGTGTTGATTTAAATCCGAGTGTGTAAAAGTGGTAGTGTAACATGTAGTGCGGTGTTGTAGAGGCACATATATCATGGCTACCTCCTCCACAAATCTCTCCCCTCCCTTCCTCCTCTCTTGAGCCTCTCCTTCTCCTCCTCTCTCTCTCCCTCTCTCTCTCTGAGAGCTGACTAGACTGTTTCTTTTGGGTTCCAGCAAAACCCTCAACACCAACGTCATTTGCGTGGTGAAAAAATTAAGGTGGTTAAAGAGGGGAGGGCCGAATCAAAACAGCCTCATTAATAACGCAGGCTAATGTATTCCAGACGTGGATTTAAGCCCGCTAGAGAAAGAGGGGGAGATGCCCGTTGTGTTGAAGGGAAGTGTGTGTGTGTGTGTGTGTGTGTGTGTGTGTGTGTGTGTGTGTGTGTGTGTGTGTGTGTGTGTGTGTGTGTATAGATGGTGCCATACAGAGCTTGTTGGCAGAGAGAGAGAGAGAGAGAGAGAGAACGAGAACACAACACTCACATGAAAAAGCACCGAACCCCCCCACTTACGCCATCCAAATATCTCAGTGGAGGCCAAACAGCCTTGAGATGACCACAATAAACCAGCACGAAGCCAGCATTTCCCAGGCATCCATACACTGCAAGGCCAGGCTCGGGCTTAGTAGTAAACACTGGAGAGAGTGCAGCCGAGTGCTTAGTTTCTGACCCAACGTACATGATATTCTATGTAGACTGTAGAGTGACTGAGATGCTTTTCTCTTTCTCTTGCTCTCTTCTCTCTTTTCAAAACTTTGCAATGGGCATGTTTCTCAAAATAAAGTGACAACATGCAGTGAGGTGCAGTGAAAGGAAGTGGTAGTATTTTTCTTCTCATTAGCTTGTTGTTTTTAATCCCACCTCCTCTTCATAAACTCAGTATAAACAGAGGATTCCCATGAGGGTTCGCTGCACCATCAACTGTGGGAACGCAGGAATCACAGTGAGGAGAGCTAAGGCAGGAAAGAAGACACGAAGAGGAAGCAAGAGGAAAAGAGTGAGAGCTTAAAGTCTCACATACTCAGTCGTACAAAGGTGTCCCACACCAAAAAGAGCCAATCTACAAGCTCACAACGCATCGCACAACAATGCGTTGTGAGCTTGTAGATTGGCTATTTTTAGGGCAGGACACTGGCATACGATAAATGAAGCATTATTCTCACTGGTAAACCACATAGTGTGGTGGTGAACAGACTAGATAAGGATTATCCTTCTGGATTGTCCTCCGTCTTTCATCTTCCAAAGCCTGGTTTAAAAAATAAACCCTGTATCCTTTAGATGAACCCAATTCTTTAACGAGAATGATAAAGACTGGGGCAAAAAATGTGTCGCAGCGGTGCTTTTCAGCCAATGGCATTGGGTTTCCGCGAGGTATAGCAGTACAGCTCATTATAAAGAGTAATTTATTTGCTTAGTAGCTGCCCAAGGGGATGTTAAGGAGAAAAAAAGGAAGTTTTAACATCAAGAGAATTCTGTAACTAGCCCATTTACACAGCTGAGCTGTCCCCCACAGCAAGTGAACAAGATTCCCCTTCAACAAGAGTTCAACAGTTAAAACCAGGCCAATAGTATAAACATTACTTTGTTCCTCATCCACTCCCACACGGACCAGCATCCTGTATTCATGTGTGTGGTGTTACGGGTAGCAGTGGCTCACGAGGTAGAGCGGCTGTCTTGGAATCAAACGCTAATCCTCCAAGACAGACATGTACAGTAACTAGGGGCTGTCAGAATTACAAAAAAATACGTTGAAGTTTTTTGGGGGGATTTGGACATATTAATAAAATATGTATTTCCGTTTGCCTTTTAGCCAGGTTTCGTAATCAAAAGTTGCGCAGGGCATATATAACAATATCTGAAATATACAAAGAATGGCCTGACCTATTTAATACTTTCAATTAAAAAAAAGAACACGGAAATAGCTCATCTGCTATTTTGGGAAAATGTATTTTTCAACATGAAAACTATGCGAGCGAGCGTGTGGTGTGTGTGTGTGTGTGTGTGTGTGTGTGTGTGTGTGTGTGTGTGTGTGTCAGAGAGAGACATAATGTAATGCTTTGGAAAAAGGCACTGTATAAATGCACCATTTATTATACTGTACTCAACGTGCTGCATCTGAGATTTCAATCTTTATGGTCATTACCTGTATGAGCATAGCAATAAGTTATGTATTAGGAACTGCTAACAATATGAAGTACGGAAAAGTATAATGCTATTAAAATTGGCATATCATTTTATACTGTATTCACTCAACCTTATTTCCATTATATTTTTGGAAGAATACAAAATAATTCTAAACACTATCTCTACGGTCAAAGTAAGTTTAATAGCCACCCACAATGTTATATACTGTACACCCTCATGCGACAAAGCAATTAATTTGTATGGGTAATTGTAAAAAATAAATCAAACATGGATACCTCAGTTTGGCACAATGCTCTTGTTTAATATATAATTTTGTAAAAAAAAGAATCTTTTTTTACCTCTGATTTGTTTTGAGAGGGGACAGTTTCTCAGCCAGGAGATAGTGAGATCAGTGGATGTGTGGGTTGAATTTCAAACTCAGACGTCAACTCGGAAACCTCCTGGGAGGATGATGATGATGACAGAAAACTCTCCAGTGCCGGACCGACTTTCATGTTTATATATTATCTAACAGTATTTATAAACATTTAGAAAATTAATTCCCTAAGAAAAATAAATCTCAATCTAAACTTTCTGATTTGGTCTGAGTTTTTTATTTATTTTTGTCAAACACCACATAGTGGTGAATAGATTATGTGGACATGATCCCCTCATTGGGATTCATGGGGCTTTGCGGAAATGTTGCCCTTGATTCTAATCTGAAGATAGTTTCTGTTTGTTGTTTTTTCCGATTCACAGCAGAGTTCAACCTGAATGGATCTCTCCTCTTGTATTGTATAGAACGAGCTGGGCCAGCTTTAATTGCCAAGTACAATAAAAGTGCAGGCATTCTTCTTGCTGACATTGACATACTTAACTATTGAGAGATTCACGGTACATGCTGACACACACATGCTAGTACAAGGACTGCAATGCCTGACAGTACAAGACGCACTATTGAAAACAGACTCTGAATTGTCCAAATTGTACAGGGAGTGAATGTTGAACATATGTATTGTATATACATATCCGTATACACATCCGCCACCCCCCCCCCCCCCCCCCCCCCCCCACTGCTGGTCGTAGGTGACTCCATTGTGAAAGGTATTTCTGTTCCCCATTCATTAATCCACTGCTTTCCTGGAGCGACCGTCCCAATCCTCTTAGAGAAACTCCCAGTTGTCTTTAATTCACTCCCACCATCCATTACAAGCGTGATAGTCCACATTGGGACGAACGACACAGCTCCCCGTAAATCCGAACAAACAAAAAAATACTTTCTATGCCTCTTTGACATATTAAACAGTAGTGGCCTCACTTTCTTCATCTCCGGTCCAATCCCAATTGTCATGGGCAATGATGAGCGCTTCACCAGAATTGCCAGCCTCAACACCTGGCTAACAAGGATATGCCGGGCCCATGATCTACATTTCATAGATAATTTTAATTTGTTCTGGGGCCGCGCACTTCTATTACGCAACGATGGTCTCCACCCGAATAGACTGGGAAGCAAAATGCTTGCATTTAACCTGGCTCGCGGTGTAAGCCACCACACAGCGCTGACCGGAAATGTGTCCGTCTACTATTGACGTCCCCCTGCCCCTGGCCCCGGCCCTTCCCAGCATAGTTCCACCCTGTTCCCCAGCGCCATCTCCACTGGGCTCGGACCTCAACATGCACACACCTTTCCCGTCCCAAATAACAATAATAACAATACTACAAAGTACATGATGACTATGAATACTCCTATTGACATCCATCCATGCATCATCCCAACTATTATAGGCAACAGAATTCCCCCTAAAGTATCCAATCACCATCACTCCAAACGCCGCGCTGAACTCTACCTTTTACGTCCACTGAGTCGCGCCATTTCACCATCATCAACCTCATCATCTATCAAATTAAACCTTACATTATTCAACATACGTTCATTAACCAACAAAGCAGCATCTGTAAATGATATTATCTGCAAAGAGAAGCTTGATGTACTGTTTTTAACAGAGACATGGCTTGGCTCTGATGGAGATATTCTGTTAGCTGCAGCATGCCCTCTAAATTATAAATTAATTCACTCAGTACGTGAAAGCAGAGGAGGTGGTCTAGCAAAAAAAAATTCAGACACCCTAAAATTTAAACCTCTGTGTCTAGGCAATTTTACATCATTCGAATATCAGGCCACAATATTAGAGAGTCAATCCCCTGTGGTAATGATTAGTATCTACCGCCCCCCAAAGTGTAATAAAGCCACATTTTTAACAGAAATATCAGAACTTCTATCTGCTCCACCAATCATGACAGAACTCTGATTACCGGAGATTGCAACATGCACATGGACATTGCGTCGGATCCTGTAGCCAAGGGCTTTCTAGATCTATTACAATCATTTGATTTCGCTCAACACATTGTTGGGCCAACCCATAAACATGGCCACACCCTGGACTTGGTGATCACTAGAGGTCTAACCATCACTATTAACGATATGATCGAGAGGCCTGAGCTATCGGACCACCTTTTGCTGTTTTTCAGTATGGCTGTCCCTGATGTTGAGAAAAATAACACTGAATATACCATAACAAAGCGTTTTTTTAGCTCTTCTGCAGCCGACGAGTTCTCTCGTCATCTGGCCCCCCACTGCCCGATACTCCCCCAGTAAATGATATGGTTCAAAATTTTAATCTTAAACTAGAGTCAGCTCTTGATATAGTGGCTCCTCTGAAAACAAAAAAGAAACATAACACCAGAGTAACGCCCTGGTTAAATGAGCATACACGCTCACTGAAGCAAGAATGTCGTAGAGCTGAGCGAACTTGGAGAAAATATAAACTGATGAGTGAGAACTTTCTCAAGCTAAATGAGGATAAGACAGAAGTTCTCATAATCGGTTCTAGCGAGCAGAAAGAATCAATAATAAGCAGACTTGACAACCTGACTGTGGAAAGTAACAGTACAGTAAAGAACCTGGGGGTTATTATTGATTCTGATCAATTTAATTCACACATTAATCATGTTACCAAGATTGCCTTTTTTCACCTTAGAAATATTGCACGAATCAGAGCCTATTTGTCCTTGGACGATGCAAAAACGCTAATCCACGCCCTTGTTTTTTCTCGGCTTGACTACTGCAATGCACTCTTTTCAGGACTGCCTAAGAAAACGATTGACAGATTACAACTTGTCCAAAATGCAGCAGCTAGAGTTTTAACTAGAACTAAGATGAGAGAACATATTACTCCAGTTTTGGCATCACTGCACTGGCTTCCGGTTGTTTTTAGGATTGATTTTAAAATTATTTTACTTGTCTATAAAGCTCTCAATGGTCTCGCACCTTCCTACCTACATGACTGCCTGCCTAAATATGTCCCAAACCGGCCCCTAAGGTCTTCCACTGCTGGCCTGCTCGCTTTGCCTAAAAAAATGGCAACTAAAAAATATGGTGAGGCAGCTTTTTGCTTCTACGGCCCAACAGCCTGGAATAAACTTCCATTCGAGCTCAGACACGCACCCTCTGTAGACATTTTTTAATCTCAACTCAAGACTCACCTCTTCACTCTTGCTTTTAGTTGAGTTTTAATATGCACGTTCCTACCCTGTCCTGACTGATTTGCTGCATGTGGTGTTTTTATTTGTTTTTATTTATTTTATGTTCTTATATTCAATTTTGTTCTTTGCCATTGTTCTATCATTTTAACTACTTGTGTTTTATTGTATTCTATTTTTGTGTCCTGCCCTGTGAAGCACTTTGAGCTGCATTTATGTATGAAAGGTGCTATACAAATAAAGTTTATTATTATTATTATTAGTATCTGCTGACGATACCAATAGCTCTACTGGAGTACAGCAACATGGAGTCGACTTGTAAGAGTAAGAGACAAATACAAAAATGAACTAATAACACTAAAACAGAGCTACATTTTTAGACAGAGGACCATGCACTTCATAGTCATACTCATACAGTACCTTTTGTGTGTAAGTAAAGTGTAAACCTAAAAAGAAATTGCAGAAACCGGAGAATTTCACCAAACAAACTTTATCTTTCTCTCCCTGAAAGAGAACAGCTCTCATCCTTATAGTTATTTAGTGCAGTAAGTGTAAGTGTCTTATGGTCACTCAGGCATACAGCCTTGATATCACAGCAATAAAAAACGGAAATGGAGCTGTTAAAGTGTGCCTCGCTCAAATATTTCTCTTTCTCTCCGTCTTTAACTCACCTTCTAGCTCTCACTCTCCCTACTCTCTCTCTCCTTATCTCTTTCTCGACCCGATATTTCTATCCCACCCCCCGTTTCGGTTCCCTCAGTCATGCTACCATTTTAATCTTTAAAAACCTGCTGAAATTTAAAAGAGGATGGCAATGATACTTCTTTTAGAATCCATTATGGCTCTGAGGTCTAGCAGCGGACAAACCTCTTCCCCACTTTACAGTACCATGAAGTATTAATCTCGTGACACATGGTACTGCATATCACCCCAGAACTAGTCCCGGTTATACAAGTCACTCTGGTATGGTACGGTAAGGTAATGATGTCAAACTATACATCCGTCATTGTCGAGTCTATCGCCACATCTGCTGGCGTTGCTTCCCTCTTGTAGGTTAAGATTAAGGGACACCTGTACAGGTTACGTGCACACCACAAGCCAAACAGAAGCACCTTTATGTACAAAAGTAACAGTATCTCATCAATGATACTCTGCGGGATTGAATGACGGCTCTGCGTGAAACAGAATCTGGATTCCACTAGCGCTCAGCCTCTCAGCATTACGGCTGAGGGGTTAACTGTGTGCGAACAACTGCACTCGTCTCCGGGTACGCCGCGGCCAAGCAGTACGCGTGGCACATCCAACCCATGTCAGGAATGGATTAGCTTTCCTCCTGCACTCTCTGCTCTCACTTTCGGAATGGCACTAATGTAGGTCGACTGCATTAAACGCCAAGCAACAGCGATTGACCGAGTTCTGATACATTGGCGAAAAACAAGGTCACCGATACTCTAGAGGGATTCCTCGTCTTTAACAGTGGGCCCTCTTGTTTCTCTGGTATTGCTGTTGCCAGACAGAAGCACAATCCATCAGCACTGCCTCCTTGCCCCCTTAGCCCACAGACTGTGGGATGGGACAGGAGTCGAGGACATCTGACAGAGAGAGAGAGAGAGCGTATGGGGCCGTGTTTGGGGAAGAGACGCCAGCCATATCCCTGATGAGAAAACGAGGCACGGCTTCTCATATTGGTCCGCACCGCACGACTCTCAGCCCTTATCCCCCGGTGGCAGGTTGGGTTCTACGTATCTAAGGGGATGGTAATGGTGAACTGTGAGATCACTGTGAGGTCCCTCACTGCTTACCAGCACTCTCACGCGAGACCACCAGAGACCAAGTGAACTAGTCTCTAGTATAGAACTCTGTGGTATAACATTGGGGCCGAAAGGATTAGAGATGAGAAGGTGTCACCAATAAGAAACAGACGTTACCATCTACTGGACTCTGATAGGAAGAAGAAAAAAAACATGCACCAATGAATGGGGAGAGGAGAAAAGAGAGAAAAGAAAGACCTGCTTCGTCAAGAGAGACGGTGGTACGGCTATACCATCCCAATGCAGGATTCCAGAGATGGTGTAAGATAGGGAGACGACAGACTGGGGGACTGGACACGGCACGGGCAGAGCCATATGGGAGCGGGGCACAGCCCAGCACACGCACAGGGACATATGGAACTGGTTTACACACTTGACAGGCCGTGATCTTTGAGCTTGAGGCGATTCACAAACATCTCAGCTTGCCTTATCACGTTCATGTGTGATGGATGTGCTGTGAGAATGGGTAAGAGGCTAGAGCGTGTGCGTGTGTACTGAGGTTTACCCACATGCAACACACATACAAAACAAAATAAAATATAACTATAGCCGTGTCCCGACTCCAAAGTTTAACATGACCTATGAACTATAAAGAAAGTATTTATTTGCAAACACTGTTACACATGTGATCACATCATCTGCATGCATACAACTGATTTATTTCTCTCAGTCCCCAAATGTACTGTCCTTATAGCTCTCTGTCCCAGCTTGACACAAGCTTAATTTATACTTTCGTGGTACGTATGACAGTGTCACATGCTGCAAATAGCAGATCTATGTGACGTGTCGTGTCACACAGCACAGCTTATAGAAAGTACACCTGCTATTTTCGGCAAAAAAGAAAATTGGACATCACTCTCGTTCTGTCAATTCCCCCGTTTGTGCAGGAAGCAACACAGATAAAGAAAAAGAGACAGGCGGGCATATAAAAAGCCCCTGGCCATGCTGGAATCCCATCACTGTGAGGGAGAGGGAGGATAAAAGAGGCCATGACTGTCCCCCTGGGTCTGTGTGGACAGAATGACACATCCCAGAGGTCCCGTGTACCCCTCCTGCTGATACTGCATCCTTGTGTAGCATTTAGACCACCCCGGACTGAGCACGCACGCACGCACGCACGCACACGCACACACACACACACACACACACACACACACACACACACACACACACACACACACACACACACACACACACACACACACACACACACACACACACACACACACACACACACACACACACACACACACAGGGAGGGAGGGAGAGAGAGAGAGAGCTTGTATAGGTTCAAAATGAAAAGATCAATTAAGGAAATTAAGCTGCGTTGCTTATAATGCTATTTACTAGCGGGGCAAATGTTTGTCGGTAATGAACATCTGCTCCGACGGCGAATGTGTGCTCCGTATGCTCGCTAAAAAGGTACCTGTCAGCAGCATCGTAGAGCCCATCAATCTAATATGGCTTTCACTGAGAGGTGAAGAAACCCAGTGAATGTCTGCGGAGTGCAGACCATCTGTGGATGTTTTATTTCTCCAGCAATGTCTCACTCCTCTCTCTCTCTCAGCCCGTTTCTCTCTCCAACTCTCTCTCTCTCTCTCTCTCTCTCTCTCTCTCTCTCTCTCTATCTCTCTCCCTTTCCCTCTATTTCTCCCTCAATGCCAGCCCCATACAACCAATCCTTTCATCACATGTCTTTGTTTTCGCACACATGCAATGCAGCACAAACCTTGAGGGGGTGTGTTTGTTTTGCCTTCGCTCTGTGTTTCGTTCAGGCACCAGGGAGAAGCCATTGGCATGGCTGACCCCCCCCCCCCCCCCCCTCCCCACAACCCACCCGCGTACGCCGTTAGTCAATTAGAGTTGCCATTAAGAGACGGAGGCACCCAGGGAAATAAAAGGGAATGCCACAGACGTGTATCTGCACTGCACCGCTTAAACCCTCTCCTGACGACGACAAGGCGGAAATAATTGGGATTCTGTCAGTGGATTTTGGGGTTGGTGGGGGTGGGATCGGGATGGGGGGCACGGTGGACTCATTTCCTGCCTCTCATATCCCGATCCCCCTCCTTTGCTCCATCCTTCCCTCCTCTTTTCCATGTCTTCCCCAAGCCCAGTACCCTTGTGCTCAATCCCCCACTAACTCTCTTTATCTATTACATTTGGCTGAAGAATTACCCAGAGCTCTCTGCCCTAATCTGCTTGCATTGGGTGGGCAATTACAAGTTCCTGGCTTGCAAGTGTAGCTTACAGTATGGTCGACCCACCACTGATGCAGACCTCAAAGAGAGAGGGAAATGCACCTTAAAAGATTAACTTTTCACCGTGAATGTGATTTTCAGTGCATGGTTGTGGAAACTGCTGTGTGGGTGTGCTGGGCAACACATGCAGAACTGTCTTTATAATGGAATAGTAATATAGTTGAACAACAATTATTGTAACTAACTATTTCTACAAAGAACATGTGTACTGTGAAGGTAACATCAGTGTAAAAGCAGGGAGCAAGATGTAGGCATCAGGTTTCGTGTTCCTCACTTTCCCTGTGAGTTCCTCTCTTTCTCAGGTAACACTTAATTGGTTTCACTGTCGGAACATCTTGTGTGTCACACTAATGCCATTGTATGTCAGCAGGACAGCATGTACAGTACAGCAGCTACAAGGCTCTGTCCGCCAGCCGCAACCGTCATGCTGTTTTCTGTTACCTGCTGACTCATTATGAATCTGATCTGCAGGAGCTAAATGTGAGAGGACTCTGTCTGTCTGTCTGTCTGTCTGTCTGTCTGTCTGTCTGCCTGTCTGCCTGCCTGCCTGCATCCATTTTGTACTCAA
The DNA here is from genome assembly GCF_964188405.1 of Protomyctophum parallelum. Lineage (NCBI taxonomy): Eukaryota > Metazoa > Chordata > Actinopteri > Myctophiformes > Myctophidae > Protomyctophum > Protomyctophum parallelum. The sequence continues at coordinate 31,666,679 of NC_139703.1, read as the reverse complement.
TGGGTTGACCAATCAATCTGAAATTGCACATGGGCATTACGCAACTGGCATAGGCAGGGACTGACAGCAGATTTGTCAGTTTTCCGAAATGTAAGCTTTTTATTAGAGTCTTTGTACAGATTAGGACCTGTACATGCACGTATGTATGTACAGTAGATACTAGCTAGTATATGCCAGCCTAATGGACATGTACTTGCGATTACCCCAGATGGACGGCCATGCTGTGGTTTTGTTGCTTGGTTATCGGAGAGATTCCACAACCAATCGGCAGACAAACTCTGGCATCTCATCCTAAAAAAATGAACCAGAAGTTCAACTCAGTCCGCCGTTTTGACAGTCATTCCAGGTCACTTATTCCTGCTTAAAGCAATTGGAGTGAGGATTAAAAGTCATCTCTGAGGAGCTATAAGCGAGGAATCGAGCCACGTCCTCCCAGGAAGCTTAAGAGCATGATGTTAATGACCCTGTCCCCACAGCTGGCAATGTTATGTATGCATCGTTGTAGCGGAGAATGCCAAAACTATAGTAGGGCAAAAAATAACTGTGGCATGAATGCACCAGCGGGTTTGTGTTTAAACAGAGTCACAAAGGTATGGATCCTGCTGTGTTCATCATCCGAGAAATAGATATCACTCAACATGGCACAGAAACTGATCTGATACTTCTTCACGACACAAGGAGATGAGATTCAGGTGACTATGGCACAGTACAGACATTAGGAGAGAATGTATTTGAAAGGTTATTGGCATTGAGATAAGGGCATGATTTCATGTCTGCATGTAGTTGGGGAAGGCATCCCTGGTTATGTATTTGTTCCAACCTATTGTGCAATGATTCTCAAAGACAGTCTGTAGTTCATTAAGATAGGCCTACTGTATATGGTTGCAATGCTTTGCTTAGAATTTTTGAAACCCCAAATCCTAACATGCTCCTAAGAGCTACCCCTCAGTGAGGAGTTAAGTAAAGGCAAGCTGTTTTAGGGCCTCACACTGCGCAAACAAAGTTCAATAAACAAACAGTTCTGTTGGTTTGTTCTGTTCAGGCTCTTGTCGACTATGGAACTATGAAAACCGTGCCTTGACGTGAAACGTATGCCTCGGCTTCTGAATATGTTTATTAAAGCGTCAGAGAGAATACAGTGCTCTAACATAAAAAAGTAGCTACATTAATCCTGTGTATATATTGTTTACATTTATCATACATTTATCAAGTATTAAACATTTTAAACAAATGTGCTAGTTTGATTTATTTGTGCAATATGGTTAACTCTATCTCCACCGCTAGCTGTTAGCATAAACCCCAGTTCCCAGTGCCAGCATACGCGTTCACTTTAAAAGTCTGCGTTTGCCCACCCATACATGCATATACCGTATAGTCAGAGTAATAGCACAGTGGTGTATGTTGAACGTTCTTTCTAAATGCAAACTATGACATAGGCGCAAAATGGTTTGATGGGGCAGTGAGTGGGCCCCAGTATCAGTATATGTTCTTGATGATAAGACTAGGATTATAAAGTCAGACTATTCACTGTGAAAAGGAAAAAGTTAATTCAGTAGTAGTTTATCGTGATGGTGATGGATCATATCTTCATGACCGTTTGCCCACATCTCAACCTCCGTCACTCCAATAATACGAGCCACACTCCCACACTCGAGACCCCCCCCCCCCCCCCCTTCTGCCCACAATGGCATGGGGTTTAGGTGATCAGATTACAGTGACAAAACACACATGGGCATTGTTAACAGGGAGTTTGCATTTCCACCCGTGAACATGGCTCTCATTGTGCCCGGGCTCGGAGAGAGTGCTTTTCATTTTGGAGGAATAAACGGCTATAGGACAAACAGGACCCCATGTGTCTCTGTGGTGCACCATCTCCTCAAGGCTCCGAGGGAGAAACCAGATCTGTCTTTTCAAGGCCCTCGCGCGCTGAAAGACCCCCGGTGTGGTTTGTTCGCTCCCAGCACTTCGCAGGCAAGAAACTGAATCTCGCTCGCAACACGGTCACGCGGATCAGGGGGGCGGCAGAAAAAGCAACGCCAATCTGGGCTTTAAACACCCGCCTTCTTGTCAATATTTTGTTATTTCATCAGGACCCCTGCCAAGAATTTAATTGTTACATGCGTAATGTTACAATTACATGTTTTCTCTGAACACCATGGGTTATTAATATTACAGTACAAACGGGCCGTTTGTACTGTAATATTAATAACTCTTTCATCTCGGGCCGGCTTCCACATTGTCTCCACGGCCCCATGATCCAGCTATGAAAGAGGATATCTAACAACCCCTCCGAGGGCATCCCGCGCAAATCAATTCATTACCTCCAAAACATTTGGCGAGAAGGCCAAGGCGCATCTTTCATAAATCAATTCATTACCCAAAACCACTGGCAGCTGAAAGGCATCGACTGACCACAGTCTCAGTCTCACGCAGTGCTATCAACTTTCAACGTTAGAAGAAGATGAATGGAGCAGAAAGCAATTGGTGGCAGCCTTCTGTACAAAAAAAAAAAAGATTAGCTTCTGAACAATGGAGGCCAACCACTGAGTACTAACCTTCTTCAGGTTTAATGGTTTTATTTGCCGTTTCTGGTAGCATATGCACACATCCTCAACCTTGTTTGTGGCGAGTCTCATAACTATTGTATGGAGCCATAAAAATCCATCTCCCCCTGCATAGCGGTTTGCTGCACGCCACAACTGTACTCTCACAGATAATGCATCTGTCTCATAAAGCTTTAATGGCTCACTCAATGTGTGTCGATGTGATCACAGAAGACACGCCAACACCGAGAAGAACTGTCAAAACCATTGCGTGCATGAGTGCATGCGTGCGTGCGTGCGTGTGTTGATTGATGTGTACTGTGTATGTGTAAATGTACGTGCTTGCGTGCATGTAATGATGTGTGTATGTGTCTGTGATTGTGTGTGAGTTAATCTGCTTCAGTCTAGTATGCAATAATAGGTTCTGGCCTTGTTATACAGCAGGCAGCTCTCACCGCACTGCAGGAGCAGAGGCTGTATCAATTGAACCTTTCTTCAGGTAGACTTTGATTAGCGAACCACGGTAAATAAACCATGACCAGAATTGGATGGCTGGATGGGGGAATGCTGTTTTGTTTTGTAACTTAAGCAGAGTTACAAAGGATAAATGAACACTGGAGATTTTACAGTGCACTGACAAGGTAAATGGTAAATGGTGCATTTATATAGCGCCTTTATCCAAGGCGCTTTACAGAGATTGTGCCTTACATTCACCCATTCACACACCGATGGCAGCGGAAACCATGCAAGGCACCAACTAGCACATCGGGAGCAATTAGGGGTTCAGTGTCTTGCTCAAGGACACTTCGACAGTAACTCTGGGGGAGCCCGGGTTCGAACTGGCAACCTTACGGTTACCATCCAGGCACTCTACCCCTGAGCCACAGCCGCCCCAGGTGAATAACCAACACCTGATTGATGCTGTGAGCAGACGGATCGGGTGCACCATACATACAGTACATACACTACCGTTCAGTAGTACAGTACTCTACCTCAGTGGCCCCAGACGATCCCTGTGCTTTGGACCCGCTGTTGACCTGTCTGTCTGGCATCAAGTGTTGGATGAGTGAGAACTTTCTCAAACTGAATGAGGATAAGACGGAAGTTCTCATAATCGGTTCTAGCGAGCAAAGAGAATCAATAATTGGCAGACTTGGCAACCTGACTGTAGAAGGTAACAGTACAGTAAAGAACCTGGGGGTTATTATTGATTCTGAATTGAATTTTAATTCACACATTAATCATGTTACCAAGATTGCTTTTTTTCACCTTAGAAATATTGCACGGATCAGATCCTATTTGTCCTTGGACGATGCAAAAACGCTAATCCACGCCTTTGTTTTTTCTCGGCTTGACTACTGCAATGCACTCTTTTCAGGACTCCCTAAGAAAGCGACTGACAGATTACAACTTGTCCAAAATGCAGCAGCTAGAGTTTTAACTAGAACTAGGATGAGAGAACATATTACTCCAGTTTTGGCATCACTGCACTGGCTTCCGGTTGTTTTCAGGATTGACTTTAAAATTCTGTTACTTGTCTATAAAGCTCTCAATGGTCTCGCACCTCCGTACCTCCGTGACTGCCTACCTAGATATGTCCCTAGCCGCCCCCTCAGGTCCTCCAACGCTGGCCTACTTGAAGTGCCTAAAGGTATGTGCACAAAAAAGTACGGTGAGGCAGCTTTTTGCTTCTATGGCCCAACAGCCTGGAATAAACTTCCATTCGAGCTCAGACACGCACCATCTGTAGACATTTTTAAATCTCAACTCAAGACTCACCTCTTCACCCTTGCTTTTAGTTGAGTTTTATTTATTTATTTTATGTGTTTTTATTTATTTTATGTTCTTATATTCGGTTTTGTTCTCTGCTATTGTTCTATCATTTTAACTACTTGTGTTTTATTGTATTTTATTTTTGTGTCCTGCCCTGTGAAGCACTTTGAGCTGCATTTTATGTATGAAAAGTGCTATACAAATAAAGTTTATTATTATTATTATTATTATTACTCAGGGGTTCTCAAAGTTTTTGGCTGGGGACCCCTGGAAATGCTTTGGCCATGTCTCGCGACCCCTGCCCCTGCAAAAATAACCTTAATAATAGAGAAAATATATCATAAATGAATACTGAAACAGATATAATCATCAAGGAAAGTTTATGCAAGTACTATGTGTACTATGTAAACTCTTAATTTCCATTTTTTTAGCCATTCAGTTGCAAAAAAATAATAATAATACAACATTTTAATTAAAAAATAAATTTAAATAATTTGGGGACCCCCCCAAAATACCCCCCCCCCCCCATGAGATGTTCCAATCCACCACACACGCAGCGAATTACATGTAGGTCAGAAAAACAAGCCTGATTCTGTGTAATTATGTGGGGGTGTGGAATTAAGAGGCGGCTTGCCACGGCGGAGCATAGCTAACTTTCACCACGATGCCATTTTATTGGCCTGTACTCCTTGAGGAGGAAGACAACCAGTGAGTTGTCCTCATTAGCGCTAATCGAGCGGGGCCCGACAGTGTTTGCCCGAATCCGAACACTTGACAAGAACTGGGGGGGGGGGGGGGGGATGTTGGGGGGTGATTACGGTACTAGAGAGAGGCAACAGCAACAACAACTGGTGATCACAGGTGGGTGGTTTGTTGGGCTGGCTGGATCAGCGTGAGGCCCGTCTGTCTGTTTCTCACTTTGCCTTCCCGCTGATCGGGGTCTCTGAGCACGTCGGGGCAATACCACCAGACAGGGCATGGCGCGGATAAAACAGCCAGCCAACGCAAACTGATGTTTGCGAAATAGAGGATTGATTTTGTCCTTATAGACCAGAGAATGTGTAACAGTACCTAGAAATTGCTGAGAAATGTTGAAAAAGGTAGACTGCAGTGCATATACACACAAACCTCCCATGGGCACTACAGCAGTGAATCGAGGCAAGTGAAGAGGCTTCTCTGCCTAGACCAAAAAGGAGCTAAAATCAATCTTCATGGTGCTTTCCACCGGCACAGGATGAATTAAGGAATTATTAAATGGAATATATCCTTATATCGTAAGTATGCAGAAGCATTATACCCGGTCCTGACTTTAATGGAAGTCCTCCCATCGGGAGAAATTGCCTCTATTCTTTGTAGAATACAGTTCAAGAATTCGTTCTACATGGTGGTAGAGTATGGAAAGTCATAAATATCTTTGGGAATGGGGAGAACTTGGCTGAGTTATGACAGACCTCTGTGATTGGAGTCCAAACACCTGTGATCAGGCACTCCCCCGTGCCTTTATGGCGGCTCAGAAGAAATGAAGCAGACACGTTTGACTGTCACACACTTCAAAAGAGGGGCAATATATCTTCAGCCCACACAGCCCACCCCTCCGAGTCAGAACTGTCTCATGAAGGGATGTTCAGCGTCTATTGGAAAGCGTAAAGAACGGCAATGATTCATGTGGAAAATGCGGCGATGGCATGTTGATGTGTGAGCGTTGCATGCCATCGTCTTGTTCAACATACAGCCATTTTTCATGTACTTATATTGTCAGATCATTGGGAATAAGTGGATGTGGGCAAGAGCTTACAATGGTAAACTGACAAGCACAGTATATATGCGCCATATGGAATGCATGTTTTAGTGTCTGGATTTACTCTGTTATGAGGACAGAGCTGGGCTGGCTCATTGGGCTTAGCAGAGTTGATGAAAACACAGTGGTAATAATAATACGAGCATTGAGCCTTCTTACCTCTACAAACAGTCCCATTCTCCACGGGCTCGTTCCCGGCCTTGCACATGCAGCGCCCGATGGGCACCATCCACTCCCCGTCCCCGTTGCAGTACAGCTTTATGGGCACGTCCACCTCCTCCGCGTTGGGGATGCACACGCCCCGGGCCGCCACCAGGGACGTGCTCTCGGCGCCGGACAGCGTCTCCTGGAAGAGGGCCCCGTTGGTGATGATGCGCGCGCATTTGCGGTAGAAGACGCGCACGGCGATGAGCGACATGCATCCGCCGTAGTCCTGGAAGGCCAGGTAGAAGCCGTTGCGCGACACGGGGCCAAAGCTCCGCACCTCCGTGTTGATCTTCATCACGCGGCCGCCCAGGTCCACCTGGGAGAAGCTCTCGTCGGCTGCGATGGTGTCCACCTTGGTCCACGGGTTCTCCATCCAGGGCGGCGACGTCCGGGTGGCCGTGTCAGCGTCAGTCTCGTAGTAGTACAGGTTGAACGTCTCCTTGCAGGAGCCGGGCACGTTGGGGATGCTGCTGCAGTCGCGCACCGAGAACTTCATCTCCACGTGGATGCGCTGCGCGCCGCGCCGCCGGATGTACTTGGTGCGCACCCAGTTGTTCTGGTTGTTGTCGAACACGTTGCACACCTGGTACGTGCGGATGGTGTTCATGTTCTCGTCGTAGCCGCTCACCTCCTCCCACTGTTGGCACAAAGGACAAAGACACATTAAAGCAAATGATTATGCGGCTTGATTGACCTCTCCGCTCTATATCAGACCGCTGCCTAATCAAAGGCTCAGAGCACCTGCTGGGCTGCTTGGATTTTATGCTGTACCCAACATGACAGCCATGTAAACAAACACACAATGCCATTTACAGCTAAACATTGCTCTCCTCTCAAGAATGCTTTTGAAAACATTTGAAGCGAGAAATAGGCGATGCAGTGCCAGTACCTGATTTTTTTTCCATTTGTTCAATACTCATTTCCTCTGCGGGGCCAACTTGGAATACTTTCATTACCGTAAGTTAAGTAGCCGTGTAATAAGCGGCATAATGCATGGCTAGGTGGTCATTGTTGATAGATAAATCACCCTGTTGGTGATTTATCTATCCACATTATCCCTTACATAATATCTCATGAGTTTAATGATGATGTTTAGGTATTGCGAATTTGCGATTCAAACTGGATTTGAGGCATTCTGAAATCATGCATGTTAATAGAAGATGCTTCTGAACAGGATTTCTATTACTACAGTATAGTTTGACTACTTTAAATAAAGTTACTCTAACCAAGCAGATCTACAAGCTCACAACAAATAGAAAACATGACTCCATCTCTCTACTCATACTAACATGGTGATTGCATGAAAATTATTTTGACTTTTCATTTTACTTCGTTTTCATAACACTCGCAATGCAATCTATGGCAGATGAAATTATGAAAACAATTAAGGATAAGATTGTTAAATTATTTTTTTATTGTGCCAACATATGAATTCTACCTTTCATCGTCACTGAAAATAGATTAGCTTCTTGAATCACATTTTTGGATAATGGGTACCTGAAGCCATTCAATCGCCTCCTATCAACTGTTAAGGCTGGGCTATTCAACTGGCGGCTTGCGGGCCAAATGCGGCCCACGGAGCGCCCCCTAGTGGCCCTTTGAAGAATTTTCAAAAATAATCTTATTGGTATGATGTGTGCGATATATAAAGTGCTAGATTATCAAAATGACAGTAATCCTAAAAAAAGCATTTGTAGAATAAAAACAAAAATGTGCTGTGCGGCCCTCCACGCACAATCATTCTACAGTTGTGGCCCCCGAACCTAATCTAGTTGAATACCCCTGTGTTAAGGTATGGTACTGTGCACCTGTAGTCTTTTGTGATTATAATCTATCACTTCACTAAATACAAATGCGCAGTTGAGAATGAATGTCCTATCATTTGTGAATCAAGTGTTGGTGTTTTTTGTTTTGTTTTATCAATTAATGTTGAATTCATTGACTAAGTCAATTCAGGATTATAGAATGGAGGGCATAGTGTGGTCTCTGGCTGACAGGTAGGACCACACACACACACACACACTGTACAAGCTGGTATTTGCACTGTAAGCAGCAGCTGGAGATCCGATTTGGCTTGCAGCACCAACCTTGCTACTGTTAGAAGACCTTACAGTCAAGATGAATAACTCATACAATATAAAGAACAGGTGTTAGTCCCACTGGAAAAAAAAAGTACTCAAATGCTCCGGGATTCAAAATGAGTAAAGGTACAAAAGTATTGGCATCAAAATGCCTTCAAGTACCAAAAATAAAAGTACTCATCATTATGCATTATGCGTCGCACCGCCACACATTGTGCGCTTGTAGATCGGATATATTTTTTAAATGGCCGAAATGTATAGGGCTGAAGTGGTTAATGTATGTTTTCGTAATCAAAATCTACAAAGTAAATAATAACTAAAGTTTTTCAAATAAATGTAGTGGAGTAAAAGTACAATATTTGGATCTGAGATGTAGTGGAGTAGAAGTAAGTGTTGGAAATTGGAATACAAATACCTAACATGTTTACTTAAGTAAATGTACTTCACTTTACACCACTGCTCATACAATATGAAGAACAGGTGTTCGTCCCTGCTCGTCATTCAATGCCTGGAGGTCACTTTGACTTTGAGCTCCATTCATATTGAACCCCAACCTCTCTTTGCTGGTTAATAATACAGCATTCTTTATCAATTATTCTATTCAGAGATGGACATGAATATAACAAAAGGGGGGAGGGTTGATTTTTTTTAGATTCCAAATAATCCCCACTTCTTGGACTGGTTGAGTTGAAAGTCTTATTGACACCCAGCCCTCTTTGCAGTGCAACTCCCTGTCCTCTGGTTGGAACAGCAGGAATGTAATGCTTTTACAGAAATGGGAGAAATAAAATCACTCCTCCAGAGAATAAAGGCTCCGGTTTATGAGACGGCGCGTCCCACTTTTCCGTGGTTTTATAGGATACATTCACAGCACATACTGTAATTGGTTATTGACATTAGTGAAAGCCTACATTCACTGCTTTAAGGGGACTGGCTTATATCGCAGGACTGTAAGACACTTGACATGAATTTACCATAATCTAAGTCACGCTCCAATCAATTCAGCAGAATCGTATTATAAAAGTAATCAAATCAAGAAAAATTAAAGAACAAATTTCCCTTTGGAGATTTCTTCTGGGTATAGTTTACTCCAAAATCCGCATAATGCACGCAAATTGACATGCGCTCTTACAGGCTCCAGATGCAACCTCTGCGGTTTTCCAATCCACTTGGCTACGGATCAAAACCCAAGGCCCTCTGCTAAAAAAGAAAGAAAAGAAAGAAGAAAAAAAACTCCATGCATTCTAACTGCCAAGTGAATCATGACCTTGACCCCAGAATATGAGCGGAGGAAAAACCTTCGTTAACCCGTCGCCCCTATTTCTTTTTTTACGTTTTCACCCCGCCAGAAATGGCAGAAATCTACGCATTGCAATGCAAAGCGTTGCAGGTCAGCTATTTGCCCTATAACTAAGTATATAGGGCTTAAGTGCTTAACCCCCAGAGCCACTTTGCACCAGCCCGCTCCCTGCACTGCTCTCAACCCCGCTCTTTCCTCCACCCTTCCCTTCACTCTTCACTTCACAGCTGACATAATTTCCCAAATTAGTGTGTGCTTAGTGAGGATTTTGACAGCGTTTTGACAGGTTGAGAGAATAAAGTCACCCTTTCCTGTTGCGGAGTGGCATTCCATCAAACACTCTGACTAATTAGAACGGCATTTGTTTTTAATTCCCATGTCTCAATTAATCACTGCTATGTGAAATGTTAAGGTTTTTTCTTGTTCTTTCCTCTTTTTTTCCCTCCACAATTCTTGCAACCCATTCTCCAGCTTGAGCCAGTCCAAATCCACCATGCGACACAGACAAACAGTATTGTACAGCCAAGGACACAACAGCTTGTTTATCTGGATCTCAGTCACTGACCGTCTCTACCAAATTGGCAAACTGTAAAACAAGCTAAAATTAAGCTTGAACAGAAGCACTTTTCAATGATTATGCATAGAAACTAGAATGCTCATGATACCTGTGTACTGTCAAATTAAGGATATGTACACAGTGAAGTTGGTGCAGAGCTACCAACCTGCACACATTTTGTGTACCAACCATGCAATTCTAGGCGTATAGACACCTAGAATTGCGTGGTTGGTACACAAAATGTGTGCAGGTTGGTAGCTCTGTTGGTGGTATACTATAAAGCATTCTGGGGCACATGCAATACTGTTAAGCTCCTGCCGTTGCGTTGCACTGCGCTGTGGCATTCTGTCATCAGCCATTGTGCGCAGACACGACTCCCATTCATGCATTCATCCTGCATCCTACATGGAATGTTGTACTACAGAAGATAAAAACATATATCCACAAACCGTTCCATGTGACTTCTGTGCAGTACAGAGCAAAACAATGCCTCTCTGATGGCCGTAAACATGGAGCAGTACTACAGCCAACATTTAGAGAGTTTTGATAGATTTATTTCTTTATTTAAGTGTCATGCTTCCAAGGAAGCCCAGCCCATAATGGACTTACACTACAGGACACTTTTACTTTCATTTTACATAAACAATGACAACGGGGAACAGAACTGTAGTACCTCTGTGGTTTCAATGAACTTAACACTATATGAAAGTGCATGTCAGAATCAATCTCACTGCCAATGGAATCTAAACCTATTTTACATCCATTTGTATATATTCAACATATGCACATTAGACTTGGTAGTGATGGCATGATAGAAGACTTTCTTTCTTTTTTTTTGGGTCTGTTTTGTATATTTCTAGCTGTTTTTAAATCAACCCCTGCTACCTAATCGTACCCACTGCCCAGACATCCGTGGGTCATGAGTAGCCGTTGACCTTGCCACCATCTCTTTAATGAGTGTCGCTCCATGTGAACCAAGGACAGGGGGTGGACATCCCCATGCTCCATGTCGCACCATCAGACTTAAATAAAAATTAATGTGTTGAGATGGGGTTGCTGCTAATGAGAGATGGAAACCAGGGCAAACTGAGGGGAAAGTGCTGGGGCCGGACTATAAAGCAAAGCTAAAAAAAAAAAAGACCCCAAACAAAATGTGTTTTGATGGAGGGCCCCTTTTGTCCTGTCACAGCTTTTTCTGCCGTCCTTTCATCAAAGGCAGTGGAGGGAAGCAAATGGGATATAATAAGAACCTAGCGATCAAGCTCTGGGTGTGAAATTAGACGAAACGTCTTCATTTTCACAGTACTCACGCACACGCGTGCGTGTGCGCACACACACACACACACACACACACACACACACACACACACACACACACACACACACACACACACACACACACACACACACACACACACACACACACACACACACACACACACACACCTAACCCCCTGCTCCTCATCCAGAATAGTGCTTAAGAGTGTTGGTCATGTGGTTTAAGTGGAGAGACTGGAGGTAAGGGTGGCGGAGAGGGATTAGTAAGGGTGAGCCGAGACGAGGTCCTCTGAAAAATAATAATGTAGCCATTTCTCCACTGAGATTGCTTTCACCACATTAAAATGTAAAATGTTATTTATTTCCGAGCCTCTGTCAGAGTGAGGCAGTCAACAGCCACAGGGCTAGCTGCAGAGAGCTTATTCACATGACCGGACTCAAAATAAGAAAATGTGTGGAATAAACACTATGGACTTGTAACAAGAGCCCAGTGATCAAAGGCATTTCCTTCTATGGCACTTGAACGTTGAATAGCCAAAGGCCTACTTAAATGAATACATAAGGAGATAAATCACATTTCTCAAATGTTTTGCCCGATACATTACATCTTTTTAGACATAATAAGGGTTTTTTTAATGGCGCACTGCATGTGTTTGCTCACTCCGAGGCACACCACACACGCGCACACACGCACACGCACACGCACACGCACACACACACACACACACACACACACACACACACATACACATACACATACACACACACACACACACACACACACACACACACACACACACACACACACACACACACACACACACACACACTTCAACCCACCATCAAAGAGGGTGAGTGACTGTAATCATCAACACCCTAACATGAGTCGTTCTCGCAGGGCCTGTAACATTTTTGAAAAGCTGAGTCATCATCATAGTCATGCAGTGGAATACATTCATGGGCTGCCATGCTTAGCATTCTATAAAAAAAATAAAAAAAATAAAATCTGATGCATTATACTCCTATTTCACATTCCCAATCCTAATGTAGCCCAAATCACGTTACACTAAGTCCAACTGAAAGTGAGACATGGGGACATGTTGAAGCCTGCACTGCTGTATTACATCAACCATTGGTTTACCTATCAAAGCAATCATACTCTCCGGATTATTAAATTGCCCAGTGTTTATAATACTGCAGTCCCTCCTGTTATCTATAATCTGCAGAATTTGAAAAGTTAAATTATTATTATTATTATTATTATTTTATGTTTTAATTAAAATTACTTTACTAGCTTAATTGCTTTCAATCACTATTATTTCATTAACAAAAGCACTTTCTCAGTTGTAAAAATAAACAAAATAAAATAAACAAATAAATAAACAAACAAACAAACAAACAAACAAACAAATAAATAAATACAATTAAAAAGCAAAAGAAATCTAAAGGGGTGTGCAAAAACAGCAGCTTCATCTCTCTAAAGTCTAAACGCTCCCCCTGTGCAGACTGAGAGACCTCGGTTAAAACCAGTATGGATCGTGGTGGTTATAGGGTGTGTTGCAGACTCCTCTCTTCCTCTGGAGTGATATTAGGTGCTACAGTTCAGCGAAGCTCCCTTGGAACAGGGTTCAGGATCAATAAGCCCTCTGCCACTCCGGGAGGGGGAGAAAAGTTCAGCTGACCCGCAATCTATACAGTAAGTCTCCCTGACAGCGGGTATCTGCTTCATCTGAAACGCAGAGCGGAACGCGCCGTCAGGCCTGAATTATAGACTACGAGCAACTGCTACAGCCGAAACAATCCCCAAAAGACGTGCCTCTTGCGCTTCTTTTGCCAAATGAAAAAGGAGAAAATAAGCCTTGGACCTCGTACAGGACCTCTGTGTAACATTAAGTGGTTGGAGTCCTCTTTGTTCCTGTTTAGTTCACTCCCGGGACTGCTGCACTCTAAGCCGCCACTCAAACAGTAAAAAGTCTTCACCGTTTTGAGTCTTTATAATATACAAGGGAGCAGCTACAATAGAAGGTCAGTGTACTGCACAAGGACACAATAACCCACAACAAATGCTTTTTGAACTGGGACTATTCTGCTCCAAGATTAAAAGGCCTTTGTGATTTGACAAATCATGAACTGTGCATTTCTCACGTGTTGTCATTGCAGACTTTGAATCAACATGGCAAGACTTTGGCAAAGGAAGGAGAGCCACATTACATTAGTACCGTTCAGTCACTGACAAATGTAAATAAATAATTCACACAAAAGCAGGCAGAGAATGCTGTGGAAAACACCCGGGGCGCCATTGTCCTATTTGCAGTTGTGGGAAATCTGTCAGAGCTAGACTGCCTGCCCTGGAAGGGACAGCGGGACAAATGACACCCACTCCACATTCGGTTACTAACAGAGACTCTCAACCTCACGGAGGGCAGAGTCTCTCTCTCTCTCTCACACAACACACACACACACACACACACACACACACACACACACACACACACACACACACACACACACACACACACACACACACACACACACACACACACACACACACACACACACTCACTCACACACACCACGCACAGTAGAACTGTCTGCTGCAGTCAACTTCAATTATCATTGTCCACTCGTAATGCACAACATGTGAACCTAGACAAACAAGCTTCCTATTGCCTATTTAACCCCCGTTCCTGCCAATATACATGTGGATTAGTTTTGCATAATTTTGCCTGCGACTGAATCAAAGACATGACAATGACGATGCCAGTGCAGGATTGTTGTTTGTGGTCGCATTAAAATATAACTAGTTTAATCCAGAAAACATTGTAAATTAAAATGAGTGGGCACATCCATCTGCAGAGCGTCTGAAACACATACATTTGTTTCAACAAATTACCAGGAAAGAAGTACTGTAGTACGCAATACAAGGAGAAGTACGCCATGTTGGTCAGCCAGACATACTTAAACAATTATACATAAGCAACCTCAACCTTAAATCATGAGCAGTTCATTTCATCCCCTAAAATATTCTCGCAGCATAAACAATCTTGCATTCTTGCGACTGTGTTGTGCGTCCTCGCCGTCCTGAAGTGACTCGGGTTATATCCCGGTGAAGTGGAATATGACGGATGCATAATGATAACCTTAGCCCGCACACACCACCTCATTATGTTCCCCCTCCTATGCAGAAGACCTCAGTTATCCTTCCACAGCGTGCTTGTGTGTTCCCCCACGACCATGAATCTATTTCTAAACCAGTGCTGTGTTGACAGTACTCCAACCGGAACTGTGGACAGGTCAGGAAGGTCCGCAGCTCTAATGTTCACACATCCCTCAGCTCCACTTAAGACTGACCACTTAACCCTGCATGCTGAACACTGTCCACTTGACCCCACTCTTAGCCAGTAAGGGATTATAAATATAACCACCGTAGTGCTGTTCTCTAAACTGTAAACTAAAGTGTTAATCCTTAATCACTGTTGGGGGGAAAAAAACATTTTGCTCTTTTTTTTCCCGGTTTCAGAAGGCACACAGCTTAGCCGGGAAAATGAAGTTATGTTTTATTTTATTTTCTTTCATTTGATATTTTTGAGGGGCGCTAGCCCCTCCTATATTCAGCTATAGTGTCGTCATGTAGACAAGCAAATCAGCTATTTTCGTCCTACACATTGTCCCATTGACAATGAATAAAGCAATAAGCCACAAGATGTCTCAGGTTACTGTGGATTTTAGAAGTGGTGAGACACGAGCGCAGCCCATTATAAAATCCCATTATATAATCCACGGTAAACTGGGGCCTCGCGTGGCTTATTGCTTTTCTAAAACGGTTACAAACATATAGCAATATTAACCTAATAAAACTATTAAATTCACAAAAGTAGCTACGCTTTGCGCCCACCAGAGCGAGCAACACTTCCTTGTTTTTAGTCAGCCAGTGTGACGGGGGTTATAGGAGGCGCTTGATGTCTTTACGAGGCCACCCGGAGCTACACATTCACAGTCATATGAGCGCGGGCGGTTTAGACGCCCGCACGGCATGGGCTTGTAAGGCAATCAAGTGCTCCCCTTCCCCAGTACAGCTACAGAGCTGTGGGATCAGCTGGGAATTATATGAAGTGATTGAAGGTGTGGATTATCGTGACAGTAACCAGCCAATCAGAATCAAGTATTGGGACTAACCGTTTTAGAACGGAGCTAATCTGTATTTTTGTTAAATTCCCATTGACAATGAATGGAGAATTTTAATCACAGTGCAGCACTTTATAACATGATAATTCTTGTTTAAGTGGTATATTGTATGGCCGAATATATTTCGGAGCATCCAAGTCCTCAGACAGAAACCTTGACCTACTTGATTGTTCCTGGCATCCTATGTGGATAGGCTAAGGCGTATGAACTTCCTCTTTGTTCACAGCAGTCTGCCTACAACAAAGTATGCCTAGGGATAAACTCTGGACTGATAGCCTACATATTACATTCGTTTTCAAAGTTTTAGGGCCTTGCTAAAACACAATAATGTAGATGTGTCTCTCGAGAGTCGATTTCGGCTCGGTTACAACTTCAAGTTCATTGCACATTACTAAAAGATTGAACAGACAAGATATACTGCCGGAAAATGCACAAGGGGTGGGGTTATAAAACATGATTCATGTGTTGAACAGCACGGTTGTCGCAAAACAAATCACTTACAAACATGCCATGTATATCCTATAGCTATTCGAGAAAGCAACTCAAATTCAAGACAAAAACATGACAATTACATAAGGCTCGCTGACGTTCAAGTGAGGAGACATCAACTGTCATAACATCTCCTTGACTAAAAGTAACACTGTTGCTTATTTGTATTTCCATCTCGCGGCGACGTATCATATAACGAGTTAAGATGTATTTCATGAAGCTATACGGCGTAGTGAAAGCCAACTGCTGCTGTGGTGCTGTGCCGAATGTTACTGATCCCCCGGCTAAGCCGCCGAAGCCGCGCATGTGTGTGTAAGACAATAGCTTCTGTAAAGCACCTCTTGCTGTTATATTGAGAGAGAGAGGGAGATCTGTGTTCCCACACCTGTCGCCCTGGGCCATAGGGGACAGGCTATCGTCATTTCTCTCACCCTGGATCTCCGAAGGGGCACAACCATATCAATGTAAACAATCTCAGAGTCCGTGTTGATAAGGCTGATACCTGAATAAATCCTTAAGAGCATGTTCACATTTTAGTACGCTTCAAGAGAGGGACAGAGCACTAGTAACTGTTGTGGTTTTGAACAAGGGTGACGGAGTGACACTAGTCTATAGCAGTGATACTAAACCTTTTTAATTTCAAGGACCCCATGTATCTCTGGGAACCCAATCTACAGAGTAAAATAATCATTAGAGTTGATTTAGGTCAAAAATAGGGTCTGGTAAAGAAACTGATTTATTATTGATTCAACGTTTCGATCACTAGGATCTTCTTGAGTGAATATGAGTGAATACGAATAGGAGTGGGAGTGAACCTTGTATTTCGCTAACCAATAACAGTGCAGAATGGCGTTGCTCCAAATTTGGAAAGCACACAAGCTTAAAATGTACGGGGGCAGCGTTATTAATGTGATTTAATGATGTCAGGCAGGACTCAGGAAACGGGGGGTAAACAAAATCTCTCTGATCACCGAAACATGAAACAAGAGTAATTTTAACGCAGTGCATGACTTCGGTCAGAATCACTGTAGCCTAATGTCTCCTCATGCCCAAGAGACATCTGTGTTATTATGTATTAAAGCATGCCAATGCCAGTGTGTTATGTTCACCATCAGATCTCCAAATCGATGTGGATAACTACAGATAAAGTATGGCACAATGATGTTATGGATTGACGACGTTCTTATGAGAATTATGAGAAGTAGGCTATTAGAGAACATTTATCAGTTGCATGAAGATGTCTCTCCCTATCTCTCCTCTGGGAAAATGCGCACGAGTGCTCCATTTTTTACTTGACAGAGCTCAGGCTGCCAGCCGCTATGCTGCACCAAAAACATCTGATCTCTCTTAGGTCACAACGCGTCGCAGCACATTGTCAGCTTGTAGATCAGGTATGCTCGCACGCAACAAAAATTGCTAAATTGGCTCCATTTGATAGCAACACCACACGTTTGTTAACATGCATTGCAGCATCAAAAAATATATAATTATATTACACTTAACACATTTGATACGAGTATAATCATCCTATTAAATAAATATGTGAGGTGCTGAGGATGAGTATACTCGTTCTAATGCGGTTAATATCGATTTAAGATTTCGTCACTATTTTCCATTTTTGGAATCGCTCCGGTTGCTAGGCACGGTTGCTAGGGCCTCGCCTGCATTGCGTCTGCAGGACTAACTCCATTAGCTTCTGTATTAGCGACGGCCTTTCCACGGTCTTTTCTCTGAAAATACGGCGCTGGCCATGGCGTTGATCAGTTCGGCGATGTTCGGAGGTCATTTCTGATTTTCCGGTCATCGCGATTAGAATATTGGTGTTTCCTGGAGACAGGATAGACGTTGCCTTAGCTCGCTAGCATAGGCACTATTGGTGATAGCATTCAAGATGGCAATAAACCGAGGGGCACGGTGGCACAGTTGGTAGTGCTGTCGCCTCACAGCTAGAAGGTCCTGGGTTCGATTCCCGCTCGGGGCGCTGTGGGTGCTGGCGGCGTGTTTCCTCCTCCGCGTCATCAGTGCCCATACCCGAAGGCGGGGTTGGCGAAAGGGCCTTTCTGTGTGGAGTTTGCATGTTCTCCCCGTGTCCCCTAGGGTAGGTACCCTCACAAAAACATGCAGTAATCCTGGTCTCTAAACTGCCTCCCCCTGGCCAGCCGGGGCACCTGATGGAGGGGAAAGGAACTGGTTGGAATAACGTGTTCCTTCCACGCGCTACGTCCAACCAGGGAAACTCCCCCCTGTCAGGTGTAAAGGAGCAACTTGGACACTCAAGCATGAAGGAAGCATGAGTTAAGTCCGTTGCTCTCCCCAGGTTGGCGGAGGGTGTGTAGAGCCCAGGATCACATTAGATGATTAACACAGGGGTGAAAAATGGGTTACAAAATCGTGGGATAAAAATTATAAAAAATAAAATAAAAAGATGGCGATAAACCGGATGTGTGTCATACTTAAACAGACTCTGATCTGGTGGCCCCCAAGCCCGATGTTGAACTTGAGCGCAAAGCACTTGTGTCGCAGGGAATATACTGTAGCGATGTAGTGCTAAAAGCACTTAGCGGTGGTATAGCATCGGCAGAAGATATTGTACAAATGTAACATCATGGTCTGAAGTTATCTATGCACATTTGAGTCGAGTCGAGTTTAGTGCACATTTATGGACACATTCCTCTGATGGCACATTTCTGTGGACACGGTGGCATAGACTGTCATAGACTGTGACGTATGCGGAGTATGCATAAGAGCCCTTCATGCTGGTGCTATGCCTGTGCTCTGACGTCACTCACTTTACCGCTGCATTTTCAACCCAGCTTTTGCAGTTTCCATTTCAAACAGGAAGTGAATGCTGCCATTACTACATCCGTGTAATAAAGTAAATTTCTCTTCAGAAGCGTTAATATTGTAACCGCAATGCAGCATACAATCAGAGATGAGCCCAGAATGTCCGCGTTCTGTTCAACCACCGTGGATGCAGCCTAGAATCCGAGAAAAAAGTGTTTTAAAAACGGCGCTGAAACAGGCACTGGACGGCAGGCACAGCTGACACGATTGGCTACGCCCAATCACGTGACGCAGTGCAATGCATGTTGGGTTACAGGTGCATGATGGGAGGCCGAGTTTTCTTTCTACTTTTCTTTTCTTTTTGGCGTTTCGTTTGGCGTTAGATGTGAACGCACTGAAGGCGCACAACCTTCTAGCAGACCTATAAGACCGGGTCCATTTGGTTCCTAACTATCAATATACTCCTCCTCAAGGTTCCCCAGACTCCACGTTGAGTACCAGTGGTCTACTGTACCGTTTGATCTGTCCAGGTGTGCCGCGAGATTTGTCCGAAAGTAACACTTTTCATAGCCTAAAAATCTCGGGGCACATCGGCGTTAACGTGCTGCGTTAACCCGATAAATAAATATCGGGGTCTCACTCTGCACAGAGCCTCTGGGTCTGCAGCGGCCAGGAGGCGGTGTGTCTGTGTGTGTGTGTGTGTGTGTGTGTGCGCGCGCGTGTGAGAGGGAGGTAAACAGTCAGCAACACGTTCAATTTCTACTTCTACTAAAGAAAGAGGCAGCGATGGAGCCATAAGTCCATATCCATAAATTCGGGGACATAAATTGCGCAAAATACTGTTAAACATGACGGCATCAGCCTTCTGCATCCTCCTAGCCGTTGTGTGCTAAGCTAAATCATCATACAGAACAGTCAACACGGCATTGACCAGGGTTGCCACATTGACTGAGAGGGAAACAAGCAACCAGGTCTATGAAAATGTTAACAGGCCAGATCAAGTCAGAAAATCCGAAAAAGTCAGAAAATAAATCTAGAATAAGCAACAATATTGCTGTCTGTCAAACATCATTGTCCAATGTTGTTTTAGAGCAGTGGTTCTCAAACATTTTCATGTCATGGACCACTAATATTATATATATATATATATATATATATATATATATATATATTTACTATATATACACACCGGTATATATACAGTATATACACAAACCGTATATCTAGGTGTGCCCCGAGATTTTTAGGCTATGAAAAGTGTGCCCTGGGACAAAAAAGGTTGAGAAACACTGGTCTAGACTAGGGTAGGAAAGTCTTACAAAGAACGAGTCCCACAGATAAGCAGCTGTGAAAAGCTCTATGCAAGTGCATCTGTGTAAAGAGAGTCAAGGGACATTAAATTTGATTGGAAGAGAAAATAACCCTGGAATCAGGATGTCTCACACATGGAACCCGAGAACGCTCTTAGGGGTCCTCAGTCCTCAACTCTGATGTACAGTGTACCCTGACCCTAAATTCACCCAGGCCAGTTCAAGGCTATAGCACATTTCACAGTGCAAAGCAGAGCTTTCATCAGCATCCATTCTATTTGAGGAGGAAAGTTTGATTTTATTAGTCTTAAGTCTCATTATAACTGGTTATTATTATTTATACCGAAGACTCATGTGATTATTTTTCTAGCTTGTTGCCAAGATGAAAGGAGGATATGATGTAAACAGCCTTTAACCCAATTAGACCTGAGAGCAGATTCTACAATGACAGTTGTCTGAAAAACCTATGTTTCTATATTAGTGGACTGGTGCTCACACTATTTCATGTCAAGGTCACTATGTAATTGGCTGCGGACGCACATCTGAAAATATGTCGTTCCAGGGACCCTCCCAGAAGCAAAGATTTGAGTAAAAACCGTATATTCAAAGATGTGCGCCACATTTTCACGATTGTTCGAAAATAGCAGATTCACAAGCTTGTAGCGTGAGTAAATGGTAAATGGTGCATTTATATAGTGCCTTTATCCAAGGCGCTTTACATAGATTGTGCATCAATTCAACCATTCACACACACACATTCATACACTGATGGCGGCGGAAACCATGTAAGGCACCAACCAACACACCAGGAGCAATTAGGGGTTCAGTGTCTTGCTCAAGGACACATCGACACTAACTCTGGGGAAGCCTGGGTTCGAACTGGCAATCTTGCTGTTACCATCCGGCCACTGAGGGCTTGTAGATCTGCTATTTTTCAATAGCTAAAGCATTTTGGGCGGGAACCCTTTTTGGTGTTAGCATTATGTTATGCTTTAGCTATTGAAAAATAGCAGATCTACAAGCTCATAGCGCGCCACCGAGTGGCGCACTACGAGCTTGTAGGTCTGCTATTTTTGAAAAATCGAAGAACGACTGACATAGAAACATAGCTTTTTCAGAAAACTGTCAGGAGACATTTTTTTTATCTGATCTCAGGTCAAAACACCATAAGGGGTTCCCGTCCTGAATTTGTTAAGTTCCCCAACATTCTCGGAACAGGGTGGGATGGGATGGGGTGGGTTTGGGAGGTAACAGTAATGTTGGATCTTTTTTTCCGTTTAGATTGAATCCAGAGCTGGGAGAGGAAGACACCAGGAGTCTTTGTTCTGTGGTATTGATTGTCGGAATCAGCAAGGAGGAGACAGCATGCCCTCAGGTTGGGGAAGATGATGTTGTACTAAATTATTGCTGAGCAACTTTGAAGTCGTATCATTGGGCAGCGTTGAAGGAAATCTCTCCCACCCCCCCTTTTCTCATGCTTAAAGACACACAGCATAATAGAGTATAATTCAAACCAGCTTGAATACCAAACCACAGAAGCATAAATAATTGAATAAAATAGGGTGTGGTTTTCAAAAATGCATCAGCAAATAAGTCTACAACA
The DNA here is from genome assembly GCF_964188405.1 of Protomyctophum parallelum. Classification (NCBI taxonomy): domain Eukaryota; kingdom Metazoa; phylum Chordata; class Actinopteri; order Myctophiformes; family Myctophidae; genus Protomyctophum; species Protomyctophum parallelum. The sequence continues at coordinate 31,644,772 of NC_139703.1, read as the reverse complement.
TGTTTTTTATATATTTCTTTTCTCCATTTGGGACCCATCCTAAGAAGTTTGAATCGTGCGGTGAGAGAAGAAGTGGAGGGGACTGCGTTTTGGCCGACTGGAAGAGGGCCTGGCTCACGTGTGGCTATAGGGAACCAAGGCCCTGGCACAGCGTGTGGAAATACTGTGCATCAAACGCCACTCAATCCACTGTAACACACAGTTCAATGCCTCACACACATTATGAACACAACTATTTAGCTGTGAGTTTATGATTGCTCAGTATTACGTCCATGAAGACATTTGGTACGGGTTCAGCGGGTGCAGATAAGGTCAAGACGTGTTAAGTTGAGATCATTAAAGGAAGGAAAATCCGACCACGCATTGGAGCTACAGTAGTAAATACTCCAACCAACTGTGGGGGGAAAAAGTAGTATGGGTTTCTAAGGGACTGCACGGAGCTCTGAAAAGTAATAATTGTCTATAGAGACCACACTTACGGAGTGTAAACTACTATTCAATTAAAAAAATGACTAGAGATTTACTTCTGTTAAAATGTATTATTTATCAATGCTTAACATTTCAGTTTTCCTCCCCAATGCTCTGCCTATAGCTGCGGTTCTCTCCGGGGAGCAGCCGGCCTCATTAATTGATCTTTGACCTTGAAGTGAGAAACTGAAACACACACCAGAAATATGTCCATCACGGAGCGCTGAGCAAATTTACACATTAGCATTGCTTTTAAATACAACAAAAGGGGACCACAGTCACCACATATTTAAATGTTCTCATAATTGAAAGGTCGTGTTGTGGGGGAAAAACTGCCTCCAGTTAAATTACGAAGCTAAATAGAAGGGTGATAATTAAATTATGAATCAAAACAAGTACAAAACGGGTGCGGGGAGATCATGTCACTTACGCTGTTGTCGCTGGTCCCCGACACAGGGTAGACCGTCCATCCCAGCTCTGCTGTAGCTGTGGTGGAGTCCATCAGAGTTTCTGTGAAGGAAGGAGAAGACCGCTCCATTAATACCCATGCAATGCCCCCCACATAAATCCATACTACTGTTGAAAATAGCACAAAATAACACAACACAACACACCACAACACAACACAATTTATATATTGTGTATATTGCTTTCATATGAATAAATAGTGTATTAATAGATTGGGCAGAAATACATGATTTATGTATTTTATTATAATCATTATAATAGTGACACTAATAGCGGAATACTGAAAATAATAATGATATTGCTTTTTTTAAGGAAGAAAAAGACAGTTCATAATGTTCTAGTGATGCAATAGAAATTGTCAATAATAAATAACCCAGATTTCAGTTATATAGTTCTGTTTGATTGAATATGTCAAAGTTGACATTGAAATTCTCTCACAGGGGATTCTCTCACAGGGGATGAGAGCGCCAACAGGGCCAGCAACACCCTTCACACAACACCCTTCATACAGGCCATATATAGCCACCACCACCAACTAGCGGGCACATGCTTTCAACCCCATGGCTCTGTGGGGGCAAAGCTGGACTGGAAAGGCAAAGCTCCTCATGGGTACAGAAGAGGGGGGCCACCCTACTGGGTGCAGAAGAGGGGGGCCACCCTACATGCCACGGATTAGCTGGTGGAAAGGAACACCTCCAGTAATTGGGGTCAAAGAGAATATGTCTCCTGTTTGTCATGAGGTCCTCTGTGGAAAGCAGATGACATTCCATTGGCCTGGCGGCCTCGCACACTACAGGTTCAGCATACGCACTCTCCATACTGCTGTGTTTATTCACCGTCTTTCTTGCTCTCTCCATCGTTATCTTGGTCCTTTACACTATCTATGTTCTAACCCCCGCCTGAAGCTTCTGTGTGTGTATAGTAAAGGAGAGGTCTAATGAATTTCCCCTCACTGATTAGGATTCTACTATGCCGTTGAGCTCCAGCAGACGGAGAGAACATTCATCAGGTGCTGGGTGTCAGCTGCTACTCCCAAAGTCCTGGGAGGGAATTAGAAGGCTCCTTGACCAATGCAGCTACTAGGACTCACTGCTAGAAGGCACAGCTAGCCCATGACTGTACACGGCGGCTATGGGAGAGCTTAGAGATATCCAATATTAGAGGGGGAAAGCAACACCTAGTCACCTACTGTACACTTGAGATATTATAATGAATGACCTAACAATAAACCAACTACTGTAGTGCATGTTTTGGATAGTGGTTAAGTAGACAACAAAATGCTTTTTCTTTTTCAAAGAGAGCACTGTAATGAATTCATACAATGCAACGTTCAACAAATTCAACAATGCAACGTTCTCTGCTAAATGAAGTACAGTTCCTATGCAAAGGAGACATTGAATAGGATTTTTGGTGAAACTTGCTTTTGGCATAGTCTGGGTCCTGTACTGGCATGCAGGGTATTCCATAACCCTTTCTGATTTATATTCCAGAGGAAGCCATAGCTTTTAATTAACAGGCTCCACACGTGTATTTCAGCAGCCTTGTTCATGCCTACAGTGTATATCTCAGCATCTCTCGACTCTCACCAATACACACAGTGGGAGTGTGTGTGTGTGTGTGTGTGTGTGTGTGGGGGGTTACATAATAGCAGATTTCATATCCCATATCACAAAGCCCGAATCGTATAATTAGGCAGATGAGACTGCATTTGTGCTGCCATTGATAACCTTGTGTGTGACTCTGAGCGGGTCGGCCTACACAAGTCTTAGGCAGTGAAATAGTAATTATCCCCCGTAATGATAACGATAATTAGCGTAGAAGTAAAGTGAGAATAATGAACACCCTCGATAAGGGGAGGAACACTGAGGGAGAACAGGGAGTGAATTTCCCCAGGAATGTGAACATAGACACAGGGTACTACTCTTCCCTCTGCCATCTTCCCTCTGTCTCCATTTCACATCTCTGTTACTCTCTCTACCCTTTCATGTGTCACTTCTTCTTTTAAGCTTGGCCCTTTTTCTATCTTTCTTTGACGCTCCAGCTGTCCATTTCTTTCTTACTCATTTTCTCTCCTTCTCCCCGCTCTCTGTGTCCTGTTTCTGCTATAAAGGGCTCTTTTTCCTTGTTTTATTCTGTCACATTCTTCTCTCTCTCTCTCTCTCTCTCTCTCTCTCTCTCTGTCTTTCCTGCTATCAGAGCGCACCATCTCCCTTCCCCACCTGCCTCCCTTCTAACGCTCTGTCTCCCTGCTCCAATCAGAGGCTCACAGAAGCTCGCCCTCAAAAGACTGATCGCCTCGCTTCCTGCTGCTGACTAAACCTGAGTGCTGGCAGCCACACCGATTCATTACCTCCTGCAGCGCTAGGGCAGAACATATACCTCACAGCGCTGTCAACTATTGCCTGGTCTCAATCAGAGGACCCCAGGCAGCAGTGGAACACGGCCTGCACAGACAGAAGCTCTGACCAGTCATCAAGAGGCGAAGATCTGGGATTGAGACCCCCATGAATTACTCGTTTACTCATGTCCATGCATGGGCAATTACGGCTAGAACATTACCCCTGATTAAGTTGGTATAGATACAGCAAGCTTATAGATTGAACATGGATGAATTGGCCTATGGGTAACAATAAATTCAAGAAAAGTGCAGTCCTGCATGTGCATCCCAGGGCAGAGAGCACTACAGACAAAACCCTGCGTGTGTATCCCATGAGGGCAGAGAGCACTACAGACAAAACCCAAGTAAGCCTGTCTTGATGAGGCGTTCACACAGCCATCGCACTGAAACCTGGAGAAGAACTCCAGCTGTTTCTCTGAGTCTAGGACTGGACACACATTCCAAACCGGGCCATCCAGTACATTCGTATCACTGACCAACCATGCATCCCGAACAGGGATTTCAATTACCATGGTGCATAGGGGGGGGGGGGCGGTGGTAGATGAGTAAGCTTAATTAATAATGAATTACTCACAATACTCTTATATTATATTTAATTTTACTTGACAGTCCCGTGTCGAGGACGCCCTCAAATATTCAATGAGAGCGCGGTCTAGAAAATGCTTACTGGACAGCGAGCACTTCCTCAAACACTTCCTGAGACTAGGTAGGAGTTTAGTGCTGATCTGAGAGAGAGAGAGAGAGAGAGAGAGAGAGAGAGAGAGAGTCTGAAGTGACAGTCAAAGTGATGAGGGGGGTGGAGGGGGACCATGGTTCTTCTCTAAGAGGGGTCGATGCTGCATCTCAGCTTTCCACAGAAAATAGTGGACAGCATTTTAAATGAAGGTTAGCGGCAGCACCCGTTCACAGGCTGGGCCCACAGACAAAAGAAACTTTGGAGCACATAAGTACCTCTCTTCAGGTAAATGAAATCAAGTGATTGCTTTGTGTACACACAAACAGGCCTGGTTTGATAAAGTATATTCATCCAAAATGGACACAGCCTCAGTAAGATGGACGGCATTGGACGTGCTTCCATGCACAATGATTATTAGCCGTGCTAAAATCTTCTTGACAGGCTCTAAGAGAGTATTCCAGCATGTAGTATGGATATGCGCGTGCCGCATGTCTATTTTCTACCTCCCTGCATCTCGGCGCAACACTCAACATTCATGGAGGTTTACTTTAGGGTCCTGTTTGACTGCTCGTGTTTTGGCTGGAGGTCACGGAGGTCAGGGTTTGAGAGATGGATGGCCAATTACTGAGTGGAGTTGGACAGATTCCTGCAGCCTGACTGACGGATGGGAGCTCTCTCCACAGGCCTGAGTAATCTCTCTCTGGGACCACAGTACATCTTCCTGTTCCTACGTCTAACCCCAGGGCAGGAAATGTAACAAGTGTGCAGCCTTCTAAACGGATGCACATCACTCATCGCTTTAGCAGTATGCAGTCACCGCGAAAGAGTAGGGCGGTACTGTACGTTCAACCGTGGGTATTTCGTTGTAGCTGGGGAGGAACTCGTAAGAAAGAAAGATTCGGCTTTTGGTGACAAGTTTGGACAATTTTTTGGTATGGTGTTAGGTATGGGCAATTGGGCATAACGTTCTCAAAAACCTCTGCAAACGACCCCTAGTGGTCTGTTTGCAGTGACTTATTAGTATGTAAGTATATTAGTATGTATGGTTGAAAGCTAAAATAATTGATAAAAGAGATTTTGGATTCTGTTACTATTGGGTGTGCCACATAAAATTAGGAAGCAATTACTTCTGGAAAGGCGTAATTTTCAATGGCTGCCAGGAGCTTAAAATGCCCATAGCTGAGGTTAGCAGACTCCCGTGTCTTACATGAACTAAAGCTATGCTTAGTATATAGTAACGAAGGTACTTCCTTGTGATACTGTTGGTACTGTAATGCAGTACATGTTAATACAAATCCTCAGTGTTCATTTACATTTAGCAACACTAAATGTAAATGTTGATATTTTAGTGTAAAGCTGTGTGTAAACTGCATCATTATCCCACATCCTTCGGTGAAGGGCAGTGTCACTGGTAGTCATTCTACATAGTGGTTAAAACCAGGGAGAAAATGGGTGAAAAAAACAAGATTGCATCAAACTATATTTAGATCCTACGGTATAATGAGGATGTTTTTTTGAAGAGGCAATTGACTTCTAAAACGCGGCATGCACAGCAGCAGCTTGCAGGCATGAATTACTTTGATCTTCCTCATTCATTCATTCATTCAAACCATTATTCTCGAGAGTCATTGAGGTTTCCCTCATTTGCAGTGTCGGCGAGATACAGTACAGAATTGTAGCTGCGTCCGTCTACGGAAACAATTCTCCCAATGTTGAATTTCATATGAAAGTAAACCTCCTACATCGTTTTCTCATTGGTATGATAATGCCAGGTTATAAAGGCATAACCAGTCAGAACTGTCAGGCCTGCAAAAAGCTCAAATATCGCCTTGCAAATAAGCGTTTAAACATCCATTTCACACCTGGAATCATTACATTTAATGCCCTCCACCATGTGTGAGCATTACGGCAGCATTATGGAGTCGTGGAGTAACATGAGCAAGCTGTGCTAAATACAGAACCCTATAATGGACTCGGAAAAGAAATTAGCCCTGATTAAGCGGGGGGTAGCAGCGGTATATACCCCTGAGAGTGGGAGGTATGATTCATAGCCATACTGACGGACATGGCTACTGTATGGCATGTTGGGCAGAATAACAGTCTGTTTCGTTTACAGAATTAGTGGACAGTGCCCCTGCACCAGAGCAAAATAACTCGCGTATCTGTCAGCGCAGGCCGGGACCATTAAGGTAGAGCCCCTCAGCCACCACCACATAACAGCGTACGCCTGTGTGGTAAATGAATTCTTAATCCTGCTTTTACAATGAAACGGGGGCTTTGTGGACGAGGTGGCACCAACCCAAACCCCAGAAGCACCGCTTTTTTTGCTTCTTCTCCAGAAGTCGATGGCAGCTTGGCATGCAGCCCTGGGTATCCGGTACACTTTAACATGTGTCCTTGGTGAGGCATCACTCTATCGGGTAGATTTATAGGGACTCGGGGGGTTCTCGTTGGGGTCCATGAAAAGGCTAGTTTGGGGTTAGGATGATGATGTAGGTGCTCTGGGAGCGATGAGGTGAGCGTTGAGCACAGAGACGAGGACCGAGGTCGGAGACCGGTGTCTGTTCCAAGAAGAAAAAAAGAGGGAGAGGAAGTTGGGTGAGTTGATTTTGGCAGGGGATGGTGCCCTGTGAAATATGCTACCGCACACACACACACACAGGGAACGGAGAGCACGGACCGCTGACAGAATGATACAGCATGGTGTTCTCCGAGGGGGGGGGCCCAGCAGGATGTACTACAGTAATCCGTACACAGCCGGGCCGTGTTATCATTCAATGTAACTTAAGTTGTCAGCGGGGCCAAGGAGCAACGGCCGAAAAAACTACAAAAACTAAAAAAACTTTTAAAAAAAGTTAAAGAAACAAAAGCTAATCCTTGACATCTGACTCCGTTCAAGTCCTCCGGTGTCAACTTCTGTTAACTGGGTTTACAGTTTCCACTTGTATGTCCTTTTCCATAGATGATGATGTACAAACATTTGATATGAGATATTATACCATACGCTGCAATGCAATAACACAGAGTAAGATAAAACACATTATGATACTACAGTAAACGTGATTGTCTGTGCCCGGGATTTAAAAGCACCAATTCCTATTAATAATTCACGCAATAGTGTTTCTTATAGTTATGTGTAAATATAGCTACAGTATAATATATATAGATAAACCAAAGAAGAAGTTGAAGCCTGCGGCTGGCCAACATACAATAGCAAGTATATATTCTACTATTTGTAATGACCCCCCTCACTGCTTCATGCTGGGTCTGTGCAGCCTACAGTACCTGTCCTGTTATTGTTCAAATAAAGTTTTCAAATTTGGGATTTCACTTGTTTGCAGATCAGTTCAACATACATGAATATAACCATAAATAAAACCCTTTGAGATCACTGCCTTTTGTTTAATTATAATTCAGCGGAAACATCACAAAGACAGCCTCAAAGATGTATTGTATGTCCCTGCTGTGAGCATCAACCATAAACATTATTCTTTGCAATGCAGGCGAGGTTTAATGGCTGAGCAAATGGAAGCAGTCAAATTAATAGTCTGCGCTGAAGTAAGCCACTCAAGACAATGAATGAGGACTATTATCAGGCATTCCATTATTTGTGCAACAGATGCCAAATTTGGGATTACAGGCACAATATATTATCCTTATTCACACCGTAGGACGTTAATAAAACAATCCCAATGACATTCATGACATATAGCGCTTAGCTCACAAGCTACATGACACAATACCTTTCCGACAGATTACTATTCCACACAGAAGGCGGTAAGTTATTTCTCAGAAAGTGTCACTGTCTCCCAGTACCTCACTGACGATTACGACGCCCTTGTGGCCCAGACAATCATTTAAACGTATAGCATTTATTTTTCCACACGTCAAGAAGATGTGTTATTGCTATTAGCGGCACCTGTAGGTGCATCATTAGCGCGCAGTTTTTCTGGCCATTAAAATGTACTTAGCTCTGAAAGACACCATATTTCATTGTGATACAAAGTGCACCATGGTGAATGGAAAGACATCAATCTACACAGTAAATTGAGTGAATGGTCACCTGGGCAATCATAGGCTTTGAGAGAAACTTACACTTGGCTAATAATATGGGCTACAAGATTTATATGTGCGCTTTCCATATTATCCCCAAATCCCTGAGAACCTATCGAGACTAGTTTAACAGATGAGTGAAATCAAAATTGTTCAGGGGGAAAATTCTGCAAAAAAAAAGAAACGGGTCCTGCACCTTCCAGTCAATGTAACTATGAGCAGTGCGCAGTGTGATGCACACACGGACCACAGTACACAGAATACCTATAGCTGGATTTACCGTGTGCCAAAAATAGCCGTTCGACAGAGCTCACAACACGTCACACACAACTCATGCTGCGCTCACACTGACAAAAGCGATCAAAGTGGCCAGCTACTCTGTCGCTGAGGGACCAAGTGTTGCTGAAACTGCTCATTGACGTCATTAAGCAAGCATCATATAAAAGAAAATATAAAGTATCTTCATGACACCAATCACCATATGGTGACATGAAGATGGCTTGCTTTGAAAATGGCGTGTAGGCTGCTGCTTGGTCGCTGCTACTGTGAATATAGCATAAATATAAATTAAGCCTAAAGAAAAGACGGGCAGAAATTCACAAACCGATCTACATCAAAGTGACAGCTTTTCAGACATCATTACTAATTGACTTGACAGAAATAATCATGGCTAGCCTCGCATGCCTTGCCTAAGAGCCATTCGGGAGAAAAGGGGATGATTAAAAAATGTACACCGCCTCATGTAGGAACATGAACAAATCTTTTATTACGCGGCCGTGCGGTCTGTGGCTTTGCATGACAGATTATGTCTACATATATCCTTGCTCTCTTGCTCTTTCTTTCTTTACCAGCACCAGAGGCCCTGTAGCATAGCAGCACCAGAACAAATTATTGTATTGACCTAGAAGGCGTATACATTCCGCCAGCAAATAATTCTCTATACTGGAGGTAAAGGAGTAGGCTACAAGAGCCCATCTTTATCGCTAATTTGTGTTACAAGAGATGTCTCTGGTGGTCTAGCACTAGAAGGTCTGAAGAAAAAAGGGCAAAAGTAGCATGTGCTTAAATTCATATTTAGAAAATGTTTCAGATGTCAAAAACTTCTTAATTGTATTGTATTGTATTGTATATATTGTTAAAAAAAATGGTGATGGTTGATGATGGTCATGAAGAGGAACCTTCTGAAACCTTCCTGGGCAAAGATAATTAACTTCAAAATATCAAAAAAACGGTCAAAATGACCTCTCAGACCTTCTAGTGCTAGGGAATTATCCATCCAGGGAAAATGCAAATTATTTCCATGCCAACGTTGTTTGACTGCCAGTGTCTGACACGCCTTGCGGATTCTGGCGGCTCTGTGTGAGGTGGTGGGCGAGGAGGAGAATGAAGGAGTCCTACTGTACGTGACGTCCCTGCAGATAGAGATACATACTCCTGAGAGATAAAACAGGTTCTGCAATTAAAGTGTGTGTGTGTGTGTGTGTGTGTGTGTGTGTGTGTGTGTGTGTGTGTGTGTGTGTGTGTGTGTGTGTGTGTGTGTGTGTGTGTGCGTGCGTGCATGCGTGCGTATGTGTTATGTTGGGGTTATGTTAGGGTTAAGGCCCTGCCATTCATTGAATGCGTCCAACACCTGTGTCATCAAACGTACCCACCGTTTACAACGGCTCTGATGCTTGCTACAGTAACAGTATATGTCAGGGCCTTTAGGGGTTAGGGTCAACAAAGGTAACAAATTGCTTTTGACATCCCCACATGAGTAATACATGTGTGACTGTGTGTGTGTGTGTGTGTTTGTGTGTGTGTGCGTGCGTGCGTGCGTCTGTACCATAGACTGTAAAAAATATGGACAAAGCGTTCCCCGGGTCTAACATGAATGTAAAATGAAGCCTGTCAGTCCTTGAATTGTAAATCGCCATCTTTCTAGATCCCTTTGGGCCCAGCTGGCCCATTGGCTGGCCCAGACAACGAGGCGGGACTTCCCCCCTTCTTCTTAGTTGTTTTTTATTTTGACTCGAGTGGGTGGGGGATCCCGTTCATAGACTGTAACGGTAGCCACGCCCCTCAGAACATACGCGACTTTATTCATTTTTTAAATAAATGGGACCATAATTTTCCAAAAAGAATATTATGACATTAGAAATGAGACTTTAAACTAGTGACTGGAAGCAGAAAGTATTCATGACCATGTTTATTAAGGTAATACAGTCTAGGTGAAGTTGGGCCCAAATACATGGACTTCTATGGGGCTATGGGTTTTTTTGGCAGCGCCACAACAGGCCATTATATGAACTTTAAGGAAATCCCGATTTCCTTGTGGCTTCACAAAATATCTGTCTGACTGCCCCCCTGGTCTGTACTTATGTGTGTTCAATAAGTGGGCAGTATCTCTTTTTATTGACAGCCTGCCCTTGCTTGGCTGATAAAAGGATTCACCCTCTATTTGATATCTGGCCCTACTAAATCCTGGTACATCAACCACCGAGTGCCAAGACAGGTCATTACCAGGCTGACAAACAAATCCAGTTTACGGCCTATTCTACATAATTTTAAAGGCCTGTTTATAAGTGGTTGTAAAGTCCTGCACAGAAGCCCACGCTGACACCGCCACATCCTTATCATTTGAGACTTGCTGATACGCTTGGTCTGTTGACCTATAAGCCTGCTGTTTCTTGTCATGCAAAATAGTAGAGCAATAACCATATAGTCCTCTTGTCGTTTAGAATCCAATTTCAGATTAGTACCATGATAGTGGCAGGCAGACCATCTTACCCAAGTCCTGTTCTGAACCTGCAGTCATTAGAATACCTGGTGGTTCTATTTTTCTACCAAAATATGAGTACAATTATTCATCTCCCCCTCTCACCCCCAAGCCTGTCGGTGTGTTAAATAATGCCAAGGACACAATTTAGAAGAACCTTGCACACTGCACCTTTAAGCAGCGCAAGCGCTAGGACTTACACTGGACTGTCTTTGGACTGTCTTAACCACTTAAACCATATATATTTTGTTGACTGGAGACAACTATACTGAATGCCTATATATGGTTGTATTGGTGTGATCGTCAGTTCTGGACAACTGCCTATTGATCCCCTCAGGTCGTTGGCGACATCTTCACGTGCATTGAGTTTGAAGTCGGTTCAAGTCGGATGGTTCTCAAGATACTAGAACTACAGACGGACGTACAGACGGACAGGGATTTCATACATTTATTTTGCAATTTTTCAGTGTGGTTGCCCTTAGGGTCGAGTTGTTCACATCCCTAATGTAAAGCTTTACTATTTCTAGAGTGTTGGTAATAAAACCTCCTCAAACATTGATGTTCATTAGAATATAGCATGGGGCGGCCAACCCATCACAAGGCCAATTTCTTCGACATTTCTAAAACACACTGAAGTCTAATACAGAGACCCTAACAAAACCTTTAAAACGGCAATACATTATTGCGCCAAAGCGCCGGGTTTAGAACCCGTCTTTAGGCGTCTTATCAATGGCTGTACAAGTACCCATATCTGTCTATCAGTGACACGTCATTTTACTTACTGGCCTGTTGAAAAGTGGTCCAGTAGGGACCATTTACTGGCTGTCAGAAACTAAACGTTGTTCTACAACACCCTGCCAGGTCCCACAGCTGTCTGCTTGACCTGGAATATTCATGAGATGGAAATACACAAGATGGCTGCAACCGCTTCCCTGATTCTCCGGTGGAAATCAAAAACACTATATGGATGAATATATTCATCCATTTGGAGTGGGGGAAAACAAATATAATACATTTATATTTCAACACTGATCCCAAACTCAGAAACAGAATTGTTTTGCAAAGGTTCAATTTGACTCAAATTTGACTCTTTACTTTTATATCAACCCAATTGGAAAGCGTCAGGGAGTCCCTCGTTTCATGACTGGTTTGTTGAGAGGTTGCAGCATACGAAGAAATGGATACATAATGCATATTGCTGTCAGAGATCCCATTGTGGTGTGAGCGCAACATCCCTTTCTCTTTTGTTTTCCTTGAATACAGTGTAATATTACCCAGGTTCAATGGCATTGTATTATTATTTTTTTCCTTTCCTTATTTTTATTTTATTTTATTTAATTTTATTATTATTATTTGATTGTATGGTATTGTGTTTTATTGTCTGTATTGTATTATCTTTTCTGTAAAGATTTCGTTGTGTAATGTATTTATTATTTTCTTGTCTAGTTTTGTTTCATTTGTTGTCTTAATCGTTTGTATGATTATTCTAGGTACATTCTCAGTTATTCCCTTGTGACTATATCAACCCAATTATTATTTTTTGGGCTTCAATAACTTGATAGAGCTCTCATTCTGAAAATATACCAAATTCCACACGCTGTATAGGAAATGCATCCATTTAGTTTGAAGGTTAAATGTCATTGTTTGATTGTAATATATTTGTTTAATCAAACCTGCCTCCTATAATGTCATAAACATGTGACCAATGAATGTTTCTTAATCCATTTTGGGCGGGAACCCCTTTTGGCGTTTCAAACATTATGTTATAATTTAGCTATTGAAAAATAGCAGATCTACAAGCTCATAGCTCGCCACCGAGTGGCACGCTATGAACTTGTAGGTCTGCTATTTTTGAAAAATCGTTAAAATGTGCCTCAAATCTTCCCGAAAATTGTCATGATTTAGAAAACATTTATTTAAAATTTCGACGTCAGGCCTGAATGGGTTAAGCACTTAAACCCCAGCATCTGTTCACAAGCTTGTCCTGAACTTGTCGATCGCCTTTTTTTAAACAAGCCTTTAACATTACCAGCATTCCTTTGTGCTGTGATTTCATTCCTGGTTCAAGTCAAGACTCAAAAATGGCCCTTTGGCAGTTTGGCTACATCGTGTTAAATGATAAATGTGACTCATCTGGAGTTGTAAATGTTTCATGAAATCTAAATAAATGAGTAGTTCCTCTTCATGGAGAAACCAGTGTTTGTTCGACTCAGGGTCGTTTATCATTACTCGCAATCAACGAGAACCACTCGGTGTGCACGGGATGAAATGATATGCCAAACACAACGGCATGTTGGAAATCGCACCGTAATGGAATTTACAGCAACATTAACTGTGCACAGCCACACACACACGCACACGCACACACTCACACGAATACAGTAGGCAATCTGGAACCTCACATTAGACACATCTTCGGCTTCGACAATGCTCAGGTTCCTGTAACTGCTACCCCCCTAACTAGCAAATATTCATGAAATGAGCACGTAATGAGACATCATTATTATTGTCTGCCATTTAATAACATGAGGCAATCTCATTAGGAGCACGGTTGCAGGGCAGATCTTAGACCCATGCATGTTCCCTGTTTCCCTCTCTCTCTCTCTCTCTGTCTTTCTCACACTCACTTTTCTCTCGACACAGGCAGACAGGCACATTGCATGCACTATAAACTGTCTGACAGAAGGCCGCTGCATATTATGTGAAGTTACTTGGAGCCAAAGTGACTGACTTCAGATGTTTTGAGCTCCTTTATAGACGTATAATTATGTATGATCATAGCTTTAGTCAAAGAGCTATTTCCTCAAGACAGCTCATGGAAGGAAGCTTGACAGAGGAAGAAACAAAAAAGTAGTTAATGTAATGGCATTAATATCATGAGTGATAACACAATTAATAAACATCTCCGTTGCACAGAAATCTATATTAAAGTGAAAGTAACCTAGGTACAGTAGAATATCTACATTTTCAGGAGGCTCTGTGAAATGGAAAATAAAACTATATGGAACCATTTTCATTTATTCTATGCGATATGGGCTGTTAGTAATAACTGTTACTTTGTGAATCACTGGCAAGACGCCAAAACATCAGTGCCTGGAGCAACATGAAAAGACACAACATGGTGCAGAAAAGATTAAGAAGTGCGCCCTGTGCCCTGCCTCTTGGTCTCCCATCTGCGCCTTTGCATTTCTGAATCAAGCTTTGGCAACAGCTGCACTCGCTTTTTTAGTTGGGCACACGATCTTGTGGATGATCACAAGAATGTTAACAAAATACCTCCCAGGAAAAGCATGGAAATAGTCATGGTTCCCACCACCGCCATTTGAAATATTGCATTAATTAATATCTCCAGGATTAACAATGCTCAGTTTATGTGATATGAATCAACAAACAACGCTCCTATGGTATGAACCAACAAACAGGCGAGAGAGCAAACACAGGGTGTCAGTTAAAACTCACTGCAAGCAATGTTGCCATTTTGTTCAGAACCTAGATGTAGCCTAATTAATGGACCAGTAAACTGTTGCTGTGACCTAGTAAACAAATAAAACACATTCATAGATTAATACAATTGTATTCTTATTTTACAGTTACATTATGAATACAATGACATGTTTAATTCACTTGTATGTGTTGGTTTGAGTGACAACAACCATTCTGTGCCTGGCTCTGATGTACAGTTCCCTCAACAAGTAATGGCAATCCTATTGGCATAGATTTAACCACTTAAATCCACTAGTGAGTCTAGTCTATATTTACTAAATTATAATTGCCTCTGTACTTTTTCTTCCCTCTCCACAAAATAGCTTTGCCTAAATTAGCCAGGCTCACAACATTGTGAGCCACAAAAGTATATGCATGGGTTCAAGTGTCCTGCTTTCAGTTATGCTATAACTAAAAGCAATATAGTTATAGTTAATTCACGTTGCAGGTTAATTGCAGCGCTTCCTGTCCACGCGTCAATCCTGAGGAAAACTGAAAGGCGTCATCGACGCGTGTGAGCATCACAGGGGTCAATCTAGGGGAGTTGATGCATCGCCAGTCGATGCCGCCTGTCTGCCAAGAGTCATCAGCACTGTTTTCCCCTGTCTGCATGGATATCACACCTCCCCCATCTCCCTCCGTCACCAGCCTGTCTGCCATTTAATCAATGGCGCTGGTGCTGTACTTAGCCTATACTGTATGTTCTCACTCAAGTCCTCAGCCCCCGCCTTCCAGAGGCGGGGTGTTAATACTTAAGCTACGGGTGCTAGAATCATACATGAACATTCAGAAACGATGAGACAGGTGTGAAAACGTGAAGACGTCCTGTACGTGGAATGAACAGGTGTGTGTGTGTGTGTGTGTGTGTCAGTGTGTGCTGAAATTAGTTGAAATTGTGTCTCATCACTCTCTGTGGATGATGAAGCCTTATTGTCATCAGGGTGTGGGAGAGTGCTAATGGGCATCTCAAGTATGAATGGTCAAATAGTGGTAGTGGTTAATCCCCCCACCAGTCAAGTGGCACGCCTTAGACGCTGTGGGCTGTATTTTGCGTGTCTTAAGTACCAGGTCTTATTACCTAACTTGAGTAAACTAAAGACCTGGAGGCGTGATCAATGCCATTTGGCTATTCTGAATGGCCTAAGAGCATTGATCACGCCTCCAGGTCTTTAGTTTACTTAAGTTAGGTAATAAGACCTGGTACTTAAGACACGCAAAATACAGCCCTGTGGGTCTAGTCTTAAGGCCTATTCATACTCCAGTTTTAGGTGATACGGTGACCACCGAAAACTACAACATGACGTCACTCTGCGGTGGTAAGTGACTCTCCGCTCACCCAAACACAACGCTCTGTTTTTACTAATCACCGTTTCATCACCTAAAACTGCAGTATGAATAGGCCTTTACACCCTTGGTCTTCCTCCTGTATATATCTGCAATCCTTTCCTTGTCTCTCGTCTGTGTCTCCTCCTCGCTCTCGACTCTCTAACTCTCCCACCCTCTTCTCTCGTTCCACACACCTTCTTTCTATCTCTCTCTGCCACACTCCATAATCTGCTCACCCCCCACCCCCCCCCCCCCACCCCCCCCCAACACTGCCTTATGGCCAATAGATACTCCATATCCAACCTCCACCCCTCCACCCGGTCTCGTCCCATATAATCTGTGACCCGAAGAGGAGGCGAGTGCACCTCCGTACAACCGTGACGGTTTTTACCACGCTCTACCATAACACCCGCCCACCCGACTACCTCATCATCATGCCGCGTGGCAGGGACCACACATATCACAGCGGAGAGCAACGAGACCATTTCTGGGTTCTTGGATTCCAGGTCAATGAGCTACAAGCTCCTCTCTCTCTCTCCCTCTCCACACGTACGTGGCTTTGGAAGAGTTATAGTGGGTCACGGACCCTCAGAGGTCTATGAAGCAGACACAGGGAGGCCATTCCCCGTTTTCACCGTGTGCCTGCCTGCTTACCCACCCACCCACATGCCGTGCTGATGGGGAACATTACTTCAGCCTATTATACTACAGACACAAGAGACCAGTCTAGGCTTTGGCCTAACCCAAATAAAACTCACTGTACTGGCATGCACACCCCCAGAAAGAAAAAGGAAAAAAACTCCACAATCAACATCCTCTTTATCATCCACTGTGTGGCACAATGGATAAAGTGTGTGCCATTAAGGGACCTTTAAGGCCAGTCTGTCAGCAAAACTAACAGTAAGTGCTGCACAGTGGAGACACTGGATACGAGAGAAGCACAGGCGGAGAGCTAATGGTTTCATGGTGGTCAGCTAGCTATGAATGACTGAAAGAACGCAGAGAGAGAGAGAGAGAGAGAGAGAGAGAGAGAGAGAGAGTACAGTGAAGACTGAAACAACTAGGGACAGCACTCTTTGTCCCTAATCTGTCTGTCGTCACACAGTCAAACAGTCCAACAGTGTGCAACACGTATCCATTCATCACTCGACTGGAAGCTGGGAATTGTTCGGCAAAACAAGCGGAGCCACAACCCCACGTGGCGCTTAGTGAGAGCTATGGTCAGCTAAACAGTCAGAGTGCTAGGACGCTGGGCATAATGTGTTCATTTTGACTGACATTCCTGCTCACAAATCATCTCTGTTTGCAAGCAAGGAGATTAAAAAAAAACTATATCGCAGATTTTGTCAAAGCCAGATCCTCAATTGAGTTGGTGCACTAAGAAAGTAGTAATGCAGACAGTAGAGGTGCCAACTTTTTATCACCCAACATATCCTTCAACATGTTTATTTACCATAAAGACAAGACAAGTGTCATCATTCTGCATATGTCATGTGTATACTGTATGTGCACAATGTTTACATTAGCAAACTGCCAAAACATAAAGGAAGGACATTTCCATAGGCGTCAAGGAAACTGTCACTCTAGTGAACCCCAAGGGGAAATTACCTCTCCGCATTTGATCCAGCAGACGCCTGGCTGTTCATACCGGATCCGTAATAACATGTTTATTTTTCCATTTTGGTGGATAATAGACGGAGGAAAAACAGAATAGACGCCAACACTATAGCTGCACATCCGCACATATATACACACAGGCTAGACCTGCCGTGCCCTGGGCCTCACAGACATTTGTAGTCCAATGTGAACCTGCCATTAGGGGTTCATTCATTTGCTCAGGTACACTTCGACGCGGATCCTGGAGGATAGAACCAGGGTCCTTCTGGTGGACTCTCTCCTACTGAGGCACTGCTGCCCCAATGCACGCGCACGCACGCACACGCACACGCACGCACGCACACACACACACACACACACACACACACACACACACACACGAATGCTTAAGCAGACATGTTTTTTTTGCATTGTAGAGCCTACAGAGGCCTCCTGCAAACTCAATTTTATAACTAACACATAGAGGCAAGCGCATCGAATATACGGATATGCATGCATCATCACATACACACACAGGCAGACCACACAGAAACAGCAAGTATATAAAGCATCTGTAACCACTCCAGACTTTGAGAAGGGTCCCTGTGCAGTACACCATGCTCAACATGCTGTCCCGAGTACCTCTGTCACCTGGTATTAGCCAGACACAGGGAAGGCCAGACCCAGAATCTATTATCCTTCTAAACCCGGATAAATGTTTGATTTACAACCTGCAAAGTAAACAAACAGTCCCTGACTTGTCTGAAGAGGAGATGCTCTGTGGTTTCTGTTGTTCTCTGTGGAATGCAAGTGTCACTCTTTGCCTTTTAAAGCAGTGTCTGTTTGTTTTTTTCCCCATTACAGTCACTTAGTCTGGCAGAGCAATTTGTTTTCCTTATCTCTGTAACAGCCAAAAATGCCTTAGTCTCTGACTGACCTTCGGTTTAACTTCTATCCCTGTGTTTACTTCTGACACTGATCAAAGAGAGATGGCTTTCGGAGCAAATGTGCTGTAAAAAGGGACTGCACATCCTTTGTCTATATACTGTATGTGACTTAATCAGAGCCTTGCTTGAAGGAATAGCTGTCTTTGTTGTGCAGTCCAATATGTAGCTACTTGCCTCACTACTATGAGGGAAAGCTAATGTAGCTAATGTATGGTATGTCTGTCTATAAATCTCTAGTTCATGGTGTGTGTCTGTCTGTGGCCGGCGGGCGGGCAGATTATGGCCTAATATGGATGTCAGCAACACAATTCATGCTAGGCAACGGTTTTATGCTGTATATGGGGATCCCCTATGTCAGTCAGACCTGAGCGCTCGATTGCACGTGCGAGAGAGATGGAGCCAAGTGTCTCACCCTCTCTCTCTATCACTCCGTCTCACTGTGTGGATGCATAATGTGCACCTCATAGGCAATAGGCATCATGTGGTCAATTATTTTAATAGATCCATGGTGGTGGTCACCATTGCTGACTAATGCATAACTAACGTGCCACTGGAGTAAGGTTACATAACCGTCAAAACGAGCCACAACTTAACCGTGTGGCTGTGTCCATGTGTGTGCGTGGGCATATCATAGGTGTGCGGGGTATTGTTGTGTTAAAAATGTATGTTGGTGTTATGAGATGGGCTTGGTGTGACTATGAGACTATGAATTCACAAGTGAGTTCACAAGTGTCAAATCTGTCATTGACAATACTGT
Source organism: Protomyctophum parallelum (assembly GCF_964188405.1). Taxonomy (NCBI): domain Eukaryota; kingdom Metazoa; phylum Chordata; class Actinopteri; order Myctophiformes; family Myctophidae; genus Protomyctophum; species Protomyctophum parallelum. The sequence goes on along the minus strand of NC_139703.1, from coordinate 31,625,842 downwards.
ATATTCAGGAATTGAGTTAGTTTCTATGCCAATAACATTTCTCTTCTTCTTCTAACTGATCTGTTCAGTACTTCAGGCAATATTAGCAGACAGACAGGGGTGAAAAGATAACCTCCGCCCCACCTTTGGCCCGGCAGAGATAACATCCTCTGTATGGCACCAAAGACAGCGCAGGGACTCTGTAACTGAACACCAGCAGATATAGTGGTAGCAACCAGTGTGCAATGGAAAGAAAGGGAGGGGGTGTTTGTCTGTTTGATTGATTCGGTATGGCCTCAGGACGGCTTGCAGAGCTCAAAATGAGGATGGAGAACGCTGAGCTCCTGTCAAACTGCCGGAGCTGGCTGTCTGTTTCTATGGAAACTGGCTCGGAAAGGTGCCAAGGTGTGATGGGCAGTCTGTTGTCAATCAAAAAAAAAAAAAGGGGGATGCCTGGATTCCATTGTCCCCCAGCAGAGATAACTTTGTTCTACAGGAGCAAGCAGGGTTTCATATAGAGGAAGACTGTAATGGAAAAACCTGTTGAGCCACATAGTCTCAGAGCTGTCTCAACACCGGGGCATCTGCGGCGCTGCAACGGCACAGAAACAAAAGTCTGATTTCCATATCAGGAGTCTGCCATCTGGATTGCATTGCAGTCGACAGCAAACAGTTAAAACCCACGGCTGTTCCACCTGGTTTAGCTTTGCCTCCTAAAATCATATCTTATTCTACAGTTCTAAACAAATAGGTGAAATAACCGCCCCCCACCATCTTCATTCCTGGCCTGGAGCGGATGTGTTTCGCTGAACCTCATCTGAACGGCGAGTTTGGACTCCCAGTCTGTACACAAACCCAATCCAACAGCAACAACAGCATGATCCATCCCTTTAACCCAAGCCTTTTTTCCATAACAACTTAGCCTCAAATATAACCTCTCGCTGAGGCTACAACCGCACATTAGGCCCGGTATAAGAGGGGATTTCCACAAAGCCTCATCCTTGGCCAGATCCAGGACAGAGAAAACACATGAAAAGGGAGTCTGCACAAAAGCAGGCAATGCCACACAAGTAAAACATTGTTGCGTGTCAGAGGTATGCGGAAGTCCGTCTCCATAGCCATTCGAAAGTCCTGAGATCCTTAGAAGCTGCAAATGCCTACATACAACTCAATGTGCTTTCCTCCTCGCTGTGTGTGTGTGTGTGTGTGTGTGTGTGTGTGTGTGTGTCGCACGCTTCTGTGCTCCTCGCCTTTTCACATTGACAAATCTACTTAAGGAGTCTGTCAAAGTGTACCCGTAGAAAGGCATCAACAGGTGGCAGAGACAGACTGGGAAATAGAACAACGGACAGGAAACACTTCCAACGACACAGGACGTTGAACCATAAAAGCAGACTGAAAGAGATTGAAAACAGAGACAGAGAGGAGACCAGAACACTGAAGGCCCATTCATTCTCATACAGTTTTAGGTGATTTAAGGTGACCACTAGGGTTGGGTGACGATACGAATACATCGTCAATCGCGAATATACGAATCCAATCGCCGAATATTTTTATTAGGCGATTTCTCGGGACGATTTAGCCCAATTAACCTGTAAAGTGTGAGCAACATGTGAATCAATTTGGCCCAGCAAAGCGGCCGGGTGGAAATCACCTCCTCCGTTATAATGTATGCTCCCACAGTCCCCGCACTCAGCAGCATCGGGCACCGGGGCACGGCACTTACGGCAGCCGCCAGCCAAAGTAAAGGCTGGGAGCCTGGGAGCTGAGGAAGGCTGTAGCCTACATGTTGTTTAAGCTCCGTCCCATGCATTTAATAATATACAGTCACAACAGAATGCACACTGCTGTCTCGTGTCTCATCACAATCCCAATGCCGCACCCGTGAAGTTGGGGGGGAAAATAAAAAAACTGTCTACTAGTGTTAGTGTATAGGCTCGGGGATCATAATATCGCTTAGCTTAGCATTAGCTTAGCGTGTAGCCCCTACTGGTGCTGCAACCCACTGATTGAACTTCATATCCGCCTGTAATCTAAGTTATTTTTATTGACAACGTGAACGAACACCGACACCAGCGCTGCAAAAATAGACAGATCTACAAGCTCTCAACGCGTAGCGAACGGCACTGCAAAAACAGGCAGGACGCGATGCCTTGAGAGCCTGTGGATCAGCCCGGCCGCAGCAGCTTGTGGGCTCCGCTGCTCCGCTCCGAGCCTCCGACTGACCGGTGCGGGGAGGCAAGGGAGCAAGTTACCCTGGCTGCGCAGCTGCGCTGCAGAAACAGACTGATCTACAAGCTCTCAACGCCTAGCGAACGGAGCTGCAAAAACAGGCAGGACACGGCGCCTTGAGAGCTTGTAGATCTGGCTTTTTTGCGACCTGCAGTGAGCTGTTCTCACTTTACTTTTATGACACGAATACATCGTTAATCGGCGAATATTTGTCAGACGATGGGCGGTTGAAAAAAATTGGCATATCGCCCAACCTTAGTGACCACCGGAAACTACAACATGACGTCACGTGGCGGTGGTCACCGGTCACACAAACACCTCTCTCTGTTTTTACTAACCGCCGTTTTGGTGGTCACCTTATCCTAATATAAATGCACCACGTCTCTGTGTGTACATGTGTATGTATGTGTGTGCGTATACGTCTGACACTGAAATGCACATAACTCTAGAACCGTTCGCCCCACCGACTTTGACACACGCGTTCCACATCACCACAGGGAGTGCAGTGCACGGTGTCAAGTCCGTCGGATCGCAGGTTGTCCGGAACCAGCACAAGAGCGTCTATCCGTGCTCTGGATATGCCCTGTTCTGACATCATGTTCTGACATGATCTGCATATACTCCATATTTGGGCATGCCTGACAAATAACTCCATATATGGGAGTAAAAGGGACATGGACATAAAAACTGGGTGGGGCATTCATTTCCAACTTGCATCGTTCCAAGTAGGCCAGTGCAGTGCCCAACAGGCACCGGTCTAGTCACCTAAAACTGGAGTATGAATAGGCCCTGAGAGCACAAACATGATTAAAAAGCGAACTGAGGTACTGAGAAATAGAGCAGCTAGACTGCTAGAGTGACATGGATAAGAGTGAGGGCGGGGGGAACTGGGGGAGAGGAGAGGGGAGAGAGAGAGAGAGAGAGAGAGAGAGAGAGAGAGAGAGAGAGAGAGAGAGACAGACACACACACACACACACACACACACAGAGGGTCCGATTCACAGGCATCACAAGCCTGGGGTAACTGCCTTGGGAACCGGCTAGGGCTCACGTGTCGATTGGCATGCAAATCAGGCTGGTATGTGGCTGGATGTGGGCAGGGGAGAAACAGAGAGAGAGAGAGAGAGAGAGAGAGAGAGAGAGAGAGAGAGAGAGAGGAGAAAGAAGGGGGAGAGAGAGAGACAGAGAGAGACAGAGAGAGAGAGGAGAGAGGGAGAGAGAGAGAGAGAGAGAGAGAGAGAGAGAGGGAGAGAGAGAGGGAGAGAGAGAGGGAGGGGAGAGACAGGGTTTCCGAGTGGCCTTCACAGGCAGTCATTTGCCAGTGTTCACGTCCCATCAATATCAGGCCCCCCATTAATGAGGGTCTGGAGGGGAGATGGTGGGGGAAGGCTAGGGGGAGAGCGTCCAGGTGTCAGCAGAGCCACAGAATGGGAATAAAGAGGGCACGAGCAGTGATCCGTGAGGAATTCCACTCCGAGCAGCGGGATGAGCTTGGGGGGAGGGGGGTGCAGGGGGGGCTAAGATTGTGGTGCTGATCAGTGCAAACCGCTACCCTGGGGGAGGGGGGGGGGGGGGATGGCATCTTTAGCATCCTGGCCAACGCAGAGAAAGATTGGTTTCAACATAATTTTACTTTACTTGCATGAATGAATTCATAATTTAAGCAAAAGAAAGAAAAAAAGAAAGAACATTCTCAGAGACGGATGACGAGTGGAATTTTCACACTCCCACTGACTCGTCTGCCGCTGACTGATGACAAGTTCGGTTAAGGGAAATGAAGTATAATAATCACAGACGTAGCAAAAGTAGCAGATCTACAAGCTCAAAATGCGTCGCTTCACCTTCAAGCATGTATATCTGCTACTTTAGATACTGTTGTGTGGCGCTGTAGTATGATCAAGCAGGGGGGGGGACGACGACAAAAAGTTAGAATATGGAGATAAGAGGTATCTTGGCCGACAGCAACGATATATCTCACTGTGTGGTGGAGGAGAGAGAGAGAGAGAGAGAGAGAGAGAGAGAGAGAGAGAGAGGGCAGGGAGATCATTTGAAGGAAGGGATTTGTATTCTTCAATGCGTGAAGGCCTTAATGGTTGGGGCTGTAGGCGTAAAGACTCAAATCATGTTCAGAGCATACTGTATACCCAGTCCCTCCCCGGGAGGACGACGGCACGCAGCGTGTCATGTTCTTCTAAACGGGTCTAGGGGTCTGAGAGGGAGTGTATAGCATATTGAGCCAGGTGTTTTAGGCCCGTCACCATTATTACATAATCGCCTAATTGCAATTATGAGAGATAATCGTCTTTGCATAATCGTCAATGGTTTCCATGTTGAAAAGTGTCCATACATTTTCAAATATTTTTCAAAAATAGCTGATCTACAAACACGTCACTTGTTTGTAGATCAACTATTTCTGCTATTTTGTAAAAAAAAAAGGAAATAAAAACAATTTAATGTATTAAATGCGTCAGTGATTTCTTTGTATATCTAAGTCATTTGTCATATGTCTGCCCTGTGCAATTTGTTATTACAAAGCCTAAAAGGCAAACCGAAATACAAATTGTATACATTGTTCAATGCAAAAAACAACAATAAAAAATTAATCGTCAAATTAAAATTGTAATTGTGACAGTGACAGCCCTATGTGGGTGGACAGTAAAAACTGTGGACAGTAAAAACTGTCCACCCAGTCTAGTAAAAACTGAACAACTTTCAGATTGTTTGTGCATTGGCATACATTGTGCATGTTTTAACCTACGTGGATGTAGAATGTACAGTGTACACTTCTTTGTGAACATGTCGCGTGCACATTCATTGTCGTTTGACTGTCACATACTGTATGTATGTGCACATGGCGTGCTGCTGCAGGTTTTGTGTACATGCGTGAATATTTTAACCACTCTTAAACCCTACTGTATGTACTTCATTGAATCCCCTAGGAATCCATACTATGCTTTCTCCTTGGTGGTCAGCCATGCAGGCTCCTGTGCTATGCTGTATTTTGTACTCGCTTATCTTTATGTAATAAACCAAACGAGGAAACATTGTCAAGCTTCCTGCTGTCTCTCATCTCTTCCTCCGTTTTTGGGTTGTTAGTCTGGTAGAAATCTCAAGTCTCTGTACACAGTCAGACTAGGGTGTCCAAAATAGTTTACCACACTAGCTCACACAACATTGCAATGCGTTGTGAGCTTGTAGATCGGCCATTTACCGCTGAATGTTTGCGCGAGAGCAGGGACAAGAGGGTCCATTTGGCTAATCATTTGTGCTTAAAGTGCGTGCAAGATCAGAGGGGCCCCACCGACCAATCAACACACAGTTGACCCGCTCACTCTCATTGAATGACTGGCCGGGTCATGTGACCAGTGGTTCTCACAGGGGCAGTGGGGCTGTCAGAAACAAGAGGGTGGGGCGCTAGTGCCGCATGCCTGTGTCATTGTTTGTGCCGGGTGCCTCACTGCTGAACGCAGGCAAATCAATCCTGAAACATCAGCATCAAGTCCAAAGAGCACAAACTGGACGGGACGAGACAGGACAGAGGCAGCATTGTGCCACTGTCTGGGAACTGAATCAGGCAAACCAAGAGAAGGGAGCATTTTGTCTATCCGTGGACTTTCTCGGTCGCTTCATTTGTCTGTCTGTGTGCGTATTAATCTGTCTGGCTTGTCTCCCTGCCTGTGATTACCTCTCTTGTTTCTGTCTCTCTCACTCGCTCGCTCTGTGGCTTTTGTCTTTTCTGTTATTCTGTCATTCCCTTTCTCTCTCTCTCTCTCTCTCTTTCTGTTTCTCACATGTTCACTCACTCATCAGATTTCAATTTTGTCGCAGGTTGTAAAATCCAACAGCGACTAAAGGCGCTGAACATCAAAATGTGGAAAGGCAGTGTAGAACTACAAAGCACTAATTTGATATCCTGTTACAAGCATCCCTGGTCTGTCGCCCAGCCCAGATGCATTCCTTCCGTGACAAAGCGCACATGGACTGAACACTGTCTGGCGTCTTATATTGCAAAGCCCAGGGTGAACACGCCACGGCGCATGTGAGTAGTTTGCAGTGCACTGGGCAGAATTCAACTCCTATTATAAATCCTTTGTGATGTGGTTTAATACAGGGTAGCGGTTTATTATTTAGCTTGACAAAGAACGCTTACGCACACCACAGCTGCAGCATGGCAATGCAAAATGGGAAAAGTAAACACATTGAAATCAACCTTGTATACTGTAAAATGACGGGTGGATAGAGTGACAGAGCTTGTAGTCCCAAGATACATATACCCCCCCCCCCCCACACACACACACACACACACACACACACACACACACACACTAAGTGTAGTGTGTACACCTTTCCTGAAAATTCCCTGGTTGGTTAGTTATCAGCAGGGGTTTCAGCTGTTCAGCTTCAACCTTAACTAAATTAACCTAAATAAATAGAGGCTGACTCTAGTGCAACTCCTTTGGAAGGAGGGAAGGTGGAGAAAAAAAGCACACCACCACAGCTGTGAGAAAAACACACGACACAAAGGTTGCCTTGATTTCCAGACAGCTCAATCATTCCTGAGGGTCAGACTGGGCCCTGGTGAGGAAAGTGACGGGAGCAGTGTGCGTGTGTGTGTGTGTGTGTGTGGAGGGGACTATAGGTCTCTACACGTCTGCAATGACTCTCTCTCTCTCTCTCTCTCTCTCTCTCTCTCTCTCTCTCTCTCTCCCCCCTCCCCACCCCCCCAGTGACCTGTCTGGGTGTTGGGGCCTTCGCTGAATAACCAGGCCTCGTCCGGCACATTGAGACGGAGGCTAAAAGGTTAATTGAACCTCCGCGCTGCGCCTTCCTCAGTGTAATTTACTGTGATTAATGCATGGAGGTTACTGTCAGCCTCATTTACTAATTGTCCACAGCGCCACGTAATTAACCACATCTGTAAAAGAAAGGGGGGGGGGGGGAGGGAGAACTGTATGGGTTCAGTACGAGCACAAGAGGCTTTGTCCGGACAAGTCTGACCCAGTTTGTCAGAAGACATCATCGACACCCTGGAGTCCTGGACTGCCTCGTGGGCAGCCTAAAGCAGACACGATGAGTCATGCGTCTTGATTAATGGTATTGGAAAGGCAGTTCCAATACCAATTCTCTGTGTTTATTTATATTTACAACAAGCTTTTGTCGTGTTTTTTATTTTTATTTTAGCTAAACTGAGTACAGCAGGTGACGAAGGCTCAAAACAGGTTTAGCTGACTTGGCACAGTCCTCAGTTAGCAAAGGTCTCCTTCACAAATCGACATTACAAAGAAAACAATCACTTCAACACTGCAAGTTTCCACCTGAAAACGCCTGACTTTAAAATAAATCACATACACGAGGCTGTGAGAGCTCAGAGATCAAACTGACTGTGCATCGATCAAGATGAGTTCTCAACAGTGTGACACCCAAAGTAAACTTTCAAGCTTCTCTGTCGGCCTATGCCTATCTGGCTCCGATCCATACGTCAATTATGTTCTGGAAATGCAAGAGGTCAGATATACTCTTGTGTGTGATGAGGCATTCAGCTCTGAAGTCAAACTAAAGACAAAATGCCAGCTAAAATCATATACTTCTTCTGTCTAGCCTAGTTTTGCCGAGTAGCTCTTCAATCACACAAAGAAGTTGTGAATATTCAATTCAGGAAACCACAAACGATACCAGAAAAGACAAATATGAAAGTCGTACAGTCCTCAGCCCAGAGGATTTCATGGGGCCTTCTTTTTTGATTATATGGATGGCCAAATTCCCCAGACAACATGCTTCTACAGCTTATCTCTGCCAGAGTGTGTGCACGCATTAATTTTCCCTGTGTGTTCTCCCTGCTGGGTCGTGTGCCTGCATACTTTATGCACATTCGGCCAGCCCAGTGATGTGACCTTGTGTCCCTGTGTGTGTGTGTGTGTGTGTGTGTGTGTGTGTGTGTGTGTGTGTGTGTGTGTGTGTGTGTGTGTGTGTGTGTGTGTGTGTCTATTCTCTAACCGTCCACTCTGGATAATAGGTGTATATACATTTTAATCTTGGATTACAGGGCTGACTTATGGGAGGGCTCTCTTTTACAAGACTGCTGCTGCATGCAGGTAGCCAACGGCACAGGACTAAAGCTGGTTAAGACATTTCTCCCCTCTCCTGTTCCCGACCAGTAGGCATGCTCATGAGTAGGATGCCGCTCAGAAGTTGTCATGGGAAGGAAATAATATGTCACAATGACAAACGAGGTCTGTTTCTATTAAGGACAATTCATTCAAGTATGACACTTTTTATGCTGCAATGCTACAGGAATTTAAAAGAGAATGCCCAGGATGAAATGGAAAGGAAAGAGTTAGCATGTTCTCCCTGTGTCCCCTAGGATAGGTACCCTCACACAAAACATGCAGTAATCCTGTGGTCACTAAACTAACTTCCCCTGGCCAGCCAGGGTGCCTGTTGGAGGGGAAAGGAACAGATCGGAATAACGTGTTCCTTCCACGTGCTACGTCCGGCCGGGGAAAACTCCCCAGAGGTGAAAGCTTGGACTCCTCATGCATTGAAGGAGGCATGAGGTCAGTCCGCTAAGGGTATAATTTATGGCTAATTACAGCCAAAGTCGAACTTGCCTTTGTCATTAATAGTTATTTATGGAGAGAATTAATTTTCTGAAAGTTGTACTTTCAAACAGTTGCACATGCTGACCTTGCCAGCAGGACACAATACACTACGCAGTAATGCACTCTTTTATTCAGATTTTATGCTAACAGTAGGCAATGTGAATACTAGATCAGTTTCCCCCCCCCCCAACTGTCAGTGTGAGGAGGTGCAGAGAATGTTTCCTGGAAACTATCCCAGTGCTACAGACAAATCTATTGTCTGAAGTTCATTTTGATTTGCGCAGCACATTTCATACCAGGAGGGAACTCAATGCGCCTCATTGGACATACAATCTTTACTAAATAAAAATGTGGCAAAAATCATTCATTGAAAGCATCATGGGTCATTATTTGTGACAGGGTCATGGATGGCTGTCTATGAACCAATCAACACTATGGGGGTATGGCAGTGGAAGACATATTCTGGGCCATTGTGGCTGGTGCTGATACCGTTATAAAAAGGCAGCAGTACCAACACGTAAAAATTATGTGACGGTCGGACGGTCATTGTTTGAGTGCACAAAATTGCTACAAAAAAAGAAAATAAAACTGCATCAATTTAACAAGTTTCATGTGTTGAAGCACAGGGAATCGATCACCGTCTGCTAGTGCAGTTTCATGGAGAATGGCAGGAAAATATTATCAGCTCACCTTGGACTATTTCCAACTAACGTCATCTTCTCCTGTCAAGTCGAGACTGGGAACCAAATGTTCCTCCTTTCCTCTTTTTGTTTTGTTTATTCGAGATCATAATATTGCCCTTGGCATGCTTGGAAGGGGCAGGTCTTACTTTTGTCGCTCAGAGTGACAGGTATAGGCTCAATTCAACCCGTACATTCTGAAATGGTGGATAATTGCAAATTGACCATTTTCACATCACACAGTGTCCAAAATCATGCAGTATGCAGCAGCACCTTAAGAGGTAAAGGCTTGGATCAAATTATTTTCTGAATGGAGGACTGACATAGTATACTGTACGTATGCTAACAGTTAGTATTGGCCTTGAGCTGTGAAATCCAAACATGAAGAGTATTTCCCTCTCTTCTGCTTGTCACGGACGGACAGTCCGGCGATTCAAACAGTGCACGCGCGGTCGTCTACGGCGGGACTGCGCAAGGGGAATGGGATATTGTGTTGGGTCGTAATTAATTTACTGCTAGATTACACTGGATAATGCCCATATCATTACAAAATTAGGTTGACAGTGGTCTCCGTGTAGATACTGTGTGTTATTGTGTGTGGATGTGTGTGCACTCACTGGCATGTTTGTGTGTGTATTTGTGGCGGGGGTGGTGGTGATGGGGAGGTTTGCACGCACGCACACACACAAACACACACACACACACACACACACACACACACAAACACACACACACACACACACCGCAAACACACGCACACAATGAGGAGTGTTATGGCCCTTGGGACATGCCTAAGTGGGATATGATGTTTAATTACACACTGACAGATGTACACACGGGCAAGTAGCCTACTGCATAGTCTATTGCATAAATCATTGGAACAAAATAGCAGTGGCACAGCATAGAGTATCTGCATGCCTGCTTTGCTTAGTATATGTCAAGGAGAATTAACGAAGGCTTGTCAACAGGCTATGCCTGAACAAAATAATTTGAGTATCATTCCAAAATGAAATCTTAAAACGTGACTTTTGGTATGGAAACAACTTGACTATTGTGAACCAAATGAAATAAATACATTCCCAAGGATTAACCAAATACAGTACTATCCAGTTACCAGAGGTTTTTTAATGCTCAACAAGACATTTATATGCTCTGAGGGATTCACCCTTGATGAAAATGCATGGGTGCATTGATCATATCGCAGAGCAAGCCATTTGGCTATGTCATAACAGGGGGAATAGAAACCCCACGTTGGGGAGGGGTGCATGAGCAGCACATATACGGTACCATAGCGACTGTCCCCATCATTCCAAATAGCAATGGTTTGAAGCCACCACAAACACACACATTTATACACACATTTGTGCGTGTGTGCATGTGTGTGTGTGTGTGTGTGTGTGCATGTGTGTGCTTGCGTGCGCCTCACAAATATGCCTCACAAAAGTAGTAGAAATTGTTGGTGGGGTGGTGGGGGTGCTTGACCATTCCACAGGCGTTCACCCTCTGCTCAGACACTTGGGTTGCTCCCCTATTGTCTGATTAGTACCTTCATGTCTTTCAGAGAAACACACTGCAGTGCCTCCTTTCCCCCCACCCCACCCCACCCCACCCCAGCACTGCCACCAGTAACCCCCTACCTCTCACCCAGACAAGGCTTGGTACTCATTATACACACGGCTTCCACTCTAGTTCACAGGATTAGGCAAATGAGCTACTAAGCGCAGTCTATAGAAAGCAAAACAGGCCCCGCTCCCTTTTTAAACGCACGCCTAACATTCTCCAGAAAAACAACGACTAAGCAGCACTGAACAATAATTTATTGGTCACATCTAAAATGTTTTTTGTTGTTGTTGAAGTTAATGTAAGCCACAGACATTACAGGTGTCTATTCACAGTTTTTCCCCTCTTTCGAAAACAGCACTAAACAAATTCAGAATGATTATTCCTGTGGATAAGAATAGGACAATCTTGAGCCGTGGGACAAATCCCCTCATTGAGTAGTAGAGAATGGAGGCTCTTGAACAAAGCAATTTGCACAAGATACCAAACATCAATTGAGTTGCTTCCTGTCAATTCAAAGGCTGTATAGGTCATGTCCTCTCCAACATGTATGGTGCATGAGGTGCATGTTTGTCCATCAATGTCAGTACATAAAGTTATAAAAGCTAAACCAAAAAAATGTCATGGTAAAAAACAGGAAATTCTTTCTTAACCCATTTAGAACTGAGGCCGATTCTAAAAAGTGCCTTCTAAATCCTAACCTGAGTTTTCTGAAAACCAAATAATTCAAATGTTTTTTTTTCTTCTTTTAAATGACTAGAGAGGTGCTCGTGGGGCCTCTACGGCAGTGCCCGTGGCCTACTTAGAATGATGCAAGTTGGAAATGCATGCCCCACCCAGATAGTATGTCTGTGTCCCTTTTATGCCCGATGTTAGAATGATGTCAGCTTTCTCTGTCTCTCTGTGTCCCTTTATTCCTATATATGGAGTCAGCCATGCCCAAATATGGAGTGTTGTGAGGTCAGAACAGGCCAGCTCCATATATGGATGCTGGGCAGGGCTCAGTCCAGAGCCCGGGCAGAGGCCTTTTGGGGGCGGTTCTGGAGAACTGCGGGTCCGACTGAATCGACACCGGGCACTGCACTCCCTGCGGTGGTGTCTGTCGAATTTGAAGTCGGTGGGGCTAACGGTTCTCGAGTTACGTAGATTACACACAGACAGACATACAGACAGAGACTTGGTGCATAGATAGATAGATAAGAGCGGTGCCTGTTGGGTACTGGCCTACTTGGAACGATGCAAGTTGGAATTGCATGCCCCACCCAGATATTATGTCTGTGTCCCTTTCATTCCCATATATGGAGTTCTTTGTCAGGCATACCCAAATATGGAGTCTATGCAGACGTCAGAATGATGTCAGAACAACAGGCCAGCTCCATATATGGACACTGGCAGGGGCCATGTCCAGAGCCCGGGCAGAGGCCTTTTTGGGCGGTTCTGGACAACTGTGACCGAATAGACACCGGGCACTGCACTCCCTGCGGTGGAGTGGAACGCGTGTGTCGAATTTGAAGTCGGACAGACGTACAGACAGACAGAGACTTGTGCTATACCGGTATGTATGTATATTTGATTGAAAGGTAACAACGTATATGTATACAACTTGTGAGCTTGTCTTCTTTCTTTCTTTCTCTCTCTCACACACACACACACACACACACACACACGTGAGGCAGCTCTCTCTCTCTCTGCCACTTATATTGGCTCATGTTCAACACCCGTTATGCGATGCTCAGCCAATCACAGTTCAGAATGTGTCTGAGGGACACATTCTGAGGACGCAATCTCTAGAATTAGTAGTTAATTAAGATTATTCTGTAACCAGACTGTGTGCTGAGACTGATAGGTCTCAGTTGCTTCAGAATAATCTCTTACAGTAAGTGCAACATTAGCCTGGAGGCGAATCAGTTCCACCTGGAGAGGTCCAGCATGTGCCAACTTGAAGGTCTGTGTCTCTCCTTTAAAAATCCTTTGACATCCGTGATGAAGAATGGATTTTCATTGAGCAGGAGAAACTGTCAAAGTGTTTTCTGAAGTTTCCAATCAGCTTATCTATGAAGGAGAAAGAGCTCTCTCACCCTGAATCTGTTCCTGCACTTTGGGAAAATGAGCAAGTCACCTTGAAGGTCTTCCTTGAACACTCCCAGTTTCTTGCCCTGGCCTGTAGCTTTATTCTCTGTGCTCTGCATCTCTGACTTATGTGAGTATATTTGCTCAAAAGATCCTTGAGCAAATAAAATAGTGGCAGTTCACATTACTTATGATTGCAATGATTCTGATGACATTAGGCAGACTGGTTTGGCATTCACTGCAGGAAGAACTACAGAAAGTGCTCCTCGGAGGACAGGTCTCCGCCAGGTCAGGTAGGTTATTGTGGGACACCAATGTTCGGAATTCTCCAATTAGGATGGAATATGATAAATCGGACAAATCCGTCCTGATCACTTGACTATAGAGATAATGTGTACCAAATTGCGTAATGTTTGGACAAAATGTTTAGGAGTAATCTGAATCGGAATCATTCAGGGCAGAGGTTCTGCTCTGGCATCTTCAATCAGGCCAACGGTGCCGGAGATTAGCTGCTTGCAGACGGACGGACAGACGGACACACACAGACAGACAGACAGTCTCTGCAACGCCTTTGGCCTGGCGGAGAACATGAAGGTGCATTAATATATACGTTCATCCTTTAATCTGTGTCTACCTTTGTCATGTTTTAGTTTGCCATTGTGTATTCTGCTAGGGTGACCAGATGTCCCTCTTTGCGTGGGACAGTCCCTCATTTCCAAGACTTTTCAGGTGTCCTACAAATTGAGACCCTGTCCAACATTTTGACTTTTCAGTTGTACATTTCTCTCTTTTCCTGCAATATGTGTTTTGAAGCCTGTTAAAATAACATGAGAAATATCCCCTAGGCTACAGTACCAATTTGGTCATACCACCTATGACCAAATTTAGCATAAAAAAAAGTGACACACCAGAGCGGTTTAATAATAAAACAATAGGCAATAATTAGGTCTATGGTCGAATATGACATCAAGGCATTTAATAGCAACTTAAGTAATTAGATGCTATTCCCATCCTGTCCCACACAAGCAATAATTCTGTCCCTCAAATGAACAGGTTGGGTCACCCTAGTATTCTCTCTAGAGATGCAACGATACTGATTTTTCAATTCCGATTCCGATCCGATATATTAATTAATATACCGATATCCGATATTTGCCAATCCGATATTTGCTGTGGGCTACATAGCAAAACAAATAAATACAAAAATATTCAAAGAGGGGATGTTTATGGTTAAGTGTTTAACCTGTAGAAATAAGAATATGAACTGTTTAACCTGTAAACCTTAAGGGAATGGCAACCTGTTAATTAATACTATGGATTATTATTATGTGCAAAGGTACATTTTTACCCCTAAAGTGATGCCTGCATGTAACATGTTAATTCATTCTATGGTTTATTATTAATAATAATAATAATAATAATAATAATAATAATAGTAATTATTATTATTGCTATATACACGTGGTACCTTTTTACCCCTAATGGATGCCGGGAATCAGCTGCGCTTTCATGTGACAAAAGCCCTGAGCCTTACCGACAGAACTCGGGGAGAAAAGAAATACCTCAGGACGTTTGTTATGGAGCTAGCTGGTGTTGTGTTGCTACTTTAGTTTGCAAACTCTGTCTTTGTCTTAAGAATTGCACTACACTTACAATCTGAATCAGTGTTTGAGCTTCTGACAACAATGTCATGGTTTGATAACTGAGCCAATTATATAAAGACGGATTTTACCGCGACGACGACGTGCGCTTATTCTTCATCATCATCATCGTCGTCGTCACAGCAGCATTTTTTTCAATGGCAATAATAAAGTTACAAAGATTGAATCACATAGCGCTAAACAGCACGTGTGTGCAGTAAATATATAGCAGAAGAATGGATTACAAGAGCAATCTCATCAACACAATGATAGGCTCCACCACACAACTGAACTGCGCATGCAGTGATTTGACTGACCCGTCATCATCCGTGCGATGACAGGTAAACGTTATACTTTTATTACTGTTAAGTCTGTAAGTGATTCCATTCTCTTGCATATTGCACCTTAGTGGGGCTTTTTTCTATAGTCTGTTTGCAGTCTGTACATACTGGAGGTTGGATTCGCTCACTGCACTGTCTGTGCAGGACGGACTGTAAACATTAAACACGTGTCCCCCTCCTGTATCGGAGCGTGTATCGGTGGCGTCAAATCCGATCTCCGATACATTAATTAAGCTGGATCGGAGGCCGATACCGATATAATATCGGATCGGTTGCATCTCTAATTCGCTCATCTCGCTCCTGCTTTCTCCAGTAGCTGTATTACTCTCTAGCCATGCTTCAAAATGAGTGTCTCTCCCCACTGTACAATAACAAACACAATGCTGAACAATAGTCACATGTTGAATTGAATAAATTATCCAATGGCTGGAAAGGCTGGACAATAACATGTGGCCATTATTAATTATTTATTTATTTATTTTCCTCGAAAAGTAATACATTTTGCTAGACCATTCCATGAAATTAAAGCGTTTCTCTTGAGGGTGGAACAGTGGTCCAGTGGCCAACTGAACAGTGGCCAACATGCGTGGCAGGTTTAAACAAACCTGTGGCAGGTTTAAACGAACCCGTGGCTCCCACCATGCGTGGTAGGTTAAAACTAACCGGTGGCAGGTTAAAACTAGCTCAGAGTGATGCCAAACTGCTTGCATCTGCTCACGGTCACCTCCTAGAGAGGACAATACTGTATGAATACAGATTACATAGAGGACAATACTGTATGGATACTGACTCGGTATTGTGCTGTTATCACTGTACTCTATTGCTCACAGACACTGTATGGTGCGGTTACTGCACTGATGTACACTGTATTTTTGTTGACATTATAATGACACTGTGAGTGATCCTATGTTACTGTTCTACATACAGCCAACCAGTTTAAGAAATGACAGATTGGGCCTTTAACTTTTGTTTTTATCAAATATCAAGAGACCATTCTAGAATAATTAGCAGAGTTGTGCGTTTCGTCACAATACAATACAGTCCCTGATATTAGCGACTGGTGCTGTCCATGGACAGACAGCCCACAGCACTAACTGAAGGCTCAGGCTATGCCGATGGGCTACAGAAAGTAAACAAAGGAACGTCAACATCAGCGCGTCCGCCGTCCAGGTGTTCATACATCGGGATCATCATTACAGATATTTTCTCCCATTCTCACGCCCCCATGTGCTCCCCACATACGCAGCAAACACACCATCCGCACAAAGACCATCACAGCTCTCTTGGCAGCTGTTTAAAAAATAAGAATACGGTACGAACGTGCGTGCTCATGATATTGTGAAATTTGTATTATCTCAATATCGAAAATATCCTTACATGCCCACTGCTGTGGTTTGTAATTTGCATGTAATAATGGTAGGTACAGCACAAAATGTATAACATTTCATACCTGTTGTGTTTTATTGAGCAAAGCACATATTGCTATCTATAATGCTGCATGCACTTCACTAGTGCACTTAGACTTAATATGAAGCAATAACAGTCTGTCATGAATAGGACAAGCTTTGCACCTCGCCTCACTTCCCACCTGCACAAACAGTAGTGTTGATATCACGTGAACGGACAAGCACGTTTTCACATGCCAGAAGGCAAGACGTGGCCAGAGGCGAGGAGGTCAAATAAAATATAAGATACAATAAAAATGTAAAATATTGTTTATAAATGCTAAATTTGAATGGCAATTTTAGCATTCAAATGTTTGTTTGGTTTTCATATTCAAATTTCATTCATATTATGAAATTGGTTCTGACAGCTCGGTGCATTCTTGTTTGCACCTGGGTAGCTCAGTCGGTAGAGCACCTGGGTAGCTCAGTCGGTAGAGCACTTAGTGCACCTGGGTAGCTCAGTCGGTAGAGGTAGAGCACTTAGTGCACCTGGGTAGCTCAGTCGGTAGAGGTAGAGCACTTAGTGCACCTGGGTAGCTCAGTCGGTAGAGCACTTGCCTTTCAACCACAAAGTCGAGGGTTTGATCCTGAGCATTGTCAAAACAGCGTATATGAGTAGCACAGTTTGTGTGTGGCAAGTCATGCAGGTGTTGCGCTCCAATTCAGCAGTCCATCTTATTGACTGCCGCACTCTGGCTGATACTGACAATAAGCCTACTTACTTACTTACTTTACTACTTATTGAAACAGTAATGACACTGTAATTGACACATCAAGTCTATTCTGTCATTCATTGCTTATCTAGAAACAGAACGTGACGTCACCCCATTGAAAGTAATAGTGAAAAGTAAAACCTCTCAGGATGGTGCCACGTGTCCATTGAACCATTGCACAGTTCCTCAAGCTAGATAGTGTCTATTTTATTTATTGTTTAGGTTTTTAGTTTTAGTTTATTCTTTTGACTGGATAGTATTTGTCTCTACTCTTACAGTAGCTGTATCATACAGTGCTATGCTGCATCTGGAATTTCCACCAAATGATGGTCTATCTATATATAGATGTCCAAATCACCATCCCCCCCCCCTCACTCCCGGCCCAAGCTGGAGCTGAGGTCAGAGGTCAGGATGCAATCCTGTGTGCGTCACATACAAAAGCCTCTGGCTGGATTCAGCATTTCTGGGGCAGAGAACTGCAACTGTGATGAGCTTCGTCGACATAAGCCACACGTGTACCAATGAGTCTACTGTGGCAGAGACAGCAGTCAGTGTAATACGGTAGCATCCCAGAGCTTCTTTGGGCTGTGTCCCTCTGCTGAGAGGAGTTCACTCAACTTCACGCTCTGCCCTGTTCTCAGGTCACATCTCAAAGGCAACATTGTCCATCTCAACAACAGGCCATATTGTTGTTTCTTTACTCGTAAAGACAAAAATAAAATAAAACCACCACATGCATTTCATCCTTCAGATGAGAAACTAGGAATGTGCCCCGGATCCAGCTGGGCCTTTCATGACTGCTGGCGTTAGCCTGTGTTTTGTTTAGTTTTTTTGTATTTTTTTCTCCCTCACACAATGTGAAAGGGTTGAGCACTGACTACAACTCACTCCTTGACATGCTCATTATTGCATGAACTAATGAGGACCAAAACAGTACAGTGGCAAAACACGCTAATGTAGTGTAATAGCAGGATCGGGAGCATCGACACCGCACACACATGAAAGTGCAGAAAGGAAAGGAGAACTGGGAGAGGCAGAGAGAGATGGATGGACAGACGTATGCAAGCTGTTAAATAAATCCTGGGCTGTGCTTCAGTTTACGTTTGACAGGTTTTCATCTTTGCAGAGTATAAGTGCATGACATCTGGCTTGGCAGGTAAGACTTCACTTAAAATCCACTCTGAGGCTGTTTAATGCAGGAGGATGTTGCCACCCGTCAAACCACACAGAGACGGGAAGTGTGAATGCCAAGCGAGGCAAGCCGAGGTAATAACTATTCACCACGCATATAGCTATTGGTCAAATCCGAGCTGGAAGACAGCCAAGACTGCACTTTCAGGAGAGAAAAGACACCTTTGCCTTTTAAAGGAGGCATAAATTCCATTGATTGGTGTTAAACGCTTTCATTCTGTGGATACAGGCTATTATGCCATGCCGCATGTGAGAAGGGGGGAGAGATCATCCTGAAACACTGTAGCACTCAACTAATGTCAATATTGGATGAGGTCAATATTACACTATATTTGAAAAGAACAATATTACAGGTCAGAAACCTCATAATAGCCAGTAGCTCATACATCTTCTATTAAGCCAAGTACTTTAAGTATTTATTGTGGGCAGAAACTGATAACAATATACCTATGCCAACAATGTCATCAGTGCATTTAAATGGCTGTGATCTCCCCTGCCATGCAAGCGGAAATGGTCAAATAAAATAAAATACACCCACTTCCATTATTCCTAATGAGCAATATCTCATTCCACTAACCGCGCACCTTGCATGTTGGACTTTACCAACACAAAACATTGTACTATGGCTGGAGACGACAAGCATCAGCATTCTCCAAACAACCCTGTGTAAAAAAGAAGAAAGAAAAGGGGGGTGGAGGCAGAACAAAGAGAGAGAGAGACAGAGAGAGAGAGAGAGAGAGAGCATCACAGACACAGCCTAGGGAGGAGAGCGATATTTCTTGGCTTGGACCACAGGCGCTATTTTTAGCAGCTGGTTCTTATAACAGCACTCCTGCCACAGCTTTGACGGCGTGAAAGATGTCTTTTTTAGCAGCCGCGACACCGATGGCTCTCACGTGTCACTCATGCCCCCGATGGTGGCTACATTACCAACCACAAAGAGATGGCAGTGGCCCCTCCAGGTTTGGAGCGTAATGACAGAGCGTCATTTCTACCACTGTGTTGCTACCTGAATCCCTTTGATCACTAGGTTTGATAAATGTACAGGAATGTGTGCCTTGGGGGGGGGCATTTTCACAGAGAGATATTTACGACATGCAGAGATTCACAGTTCTTACTGAAAGACGTGGTGAAGGACTGCATGCAGGCACAATACCTCACATACAGTGTGGTACAGCTGACTTGATATTACAAATTCAACATCGAATAAACCATGGCTACTGTACTTGCATTAAGACAAGACAAGCTTTTCCTTCATACTTATACAACTAATCCAAACTTCCAAAGGTGAGATTCATCACCAGATCAGACAGACTGCGATTCACCAGGCTGTCAACATGCCAGGTGTCGACTCATCAGTCCATGCAACGCCATTTCTTTGCCTCCTAAAACCAATTTACCAACCTGTAAAACATTGTGGCGGAATATGCCAAATTAGGTCACGTTTGAGGTTTGTTGACACCTCAAATGTGACCTAATTTGGCATATTCCACGTTTACTATCTGTTCTTCTGTTGTGGACCTACTGTATGACAGTGTTGAGATTTTTGACTGTGTTCACTGAGTGGGTATGAATAGGTAGTTGATGTGTACTGTCACATGATTAGTAAACATAAGAAGTGATGAGATAGTTCCATACATGGCCCTGTGGATCACAGCTTGTGTCTTCAAAATGTCTCATTTCCCGGTCTGTCCTTGTCCACACAAATATGACTTCCTTCTCCTAAAAATAAAGGACATACTCAAGTCTAATCACCCGTGTGAGGATAGTGATACCTGTCTATTTATTGGGTTTGCCTGAGTGAAAGCCTGCGTCTAACATCACAACACTATCTCCTTTTTTTAAACCAGTCCCTTGACTTGAAGTGCTCTCGGGAGGTTCCCTCGTCAGAAAGGGCCCCTCCAGCTGAATCAAGTTGCCTTGATTAGGGTGCTGGGTATAAAAAGATGTTTGGAAATGCACTTGCCCCAAGGGGCCAGCTAGGCACTCCAATGTTGAAGCACTGGGCCCTAGTGGTAAGAGGAAGGACTGCAGGCGGACCCATGGATTCATGACGAGGAAACCCTGTGCAGCTGGGCTTTAACATTGAGCGCTCGGGTGCACTTCCGCATTTGACCTCCAAATGTTGGTGGTCAAATGCGGAAATGCGCCCAAAAAGGCGGAAATAGACGGTCCCTCTGGCGGCTTCAAAATGCCACTGAGCAACTTCCACTGACATGAATAGCGGAGTGGGCGGAGCTTCGCGCCAGATCAGTCTCTATCCTTTAAATACTCTATGACTTGCCCTCCTTGTGCAGAAACAGGAAACAGACACCATTCGTTGCCATGGTTACCATCACGCCATTGTGTTACCTGTTATTTTGTTTGTACAGTTATATTGCATTGCATCGTGTATATGTTTGTGTGACATGTGGATTTCATTAATATAGACATTTAAAAGGAATTACAGGGTGACTGTCAAAAAGGACATTTCAGGCCCAGGCCGTGGCGTAACGGTCTGGGCACCTGACTGGTAATCCAGTCGCAGTGTGCCGCGGGTTCGACTCCCGAGCCCGACACGGCCTTTACTGCATGTCATCCCCCCATCTCTCTCCCGTTTCCTGTCAGCCTACTGTCTGTCCCTTCAAAAATCAATAAAAGGCGTAAGCCGCAAAAAAATATCTTAAAAAAAAAAAAAAAAGGACATTTCATATATCCATGGTGTTTATAAATAATTGTGTTAAAAGGTGTTTTGTTTGTGTGGTTTCATTTATAGTTTTTCACGGTGGGGTAAATAAAGAGCCCATGTGAACATCAGTTGGAGCGTTGTCTATTCTGCATCAGATGAAGATTGTTTAGGAGCAGTTTATTTATCAATTATTTGTGGTGGTACTTACAATTGTAGGTTGCGGTTTCCATGCGGACATAGATCAGGGCTGCACAAGGCAATCGAGTCTAGATCGGCACAGACTCGCTCTTGAGGGCCTTATAAGCCACTTCCACTCAAGGCTGCTTGGTTTCTGACGACACTTAATATGGTGCAGCCTTGCGTGAACGCGCATATCGAGGGCAAGTGTGTAGGGCGAGTGGCGAGGAGGATGTTTCAAAACAATCAACTCTAAAGTGAGGTCAAGGGCTCAGGGCATCAGTTGCAATGTTTTTCTTACAATATACTGAAGGACTATACTTATCAAGATCAAGGGAGAAGGTGAAAGAGATATCTCAAACCAGGGTAGTTGAGTCACTATTAAATGTAATGTAACCCAGAAATCCAAAATGAATCATTCAGCAGTTGACACTAAGGGTTGTCCACCTGCGCCTGGCAGGGAAATAAAACTTTCGGGCAGGTCTGTGAGGTATGACATTTTTATCGCAGCGCTCCAGAACTGAAAAGTAAAAAAATAAATGTTAACCGTAACAGTAATTTTAGCTATCATTTCATATTGAACGATTTACTTTTCGGGCATGATGTTTGGGCAAGTAGAACATGACCTGTACTTGCCCGATGGGGAAGTGCCTCTGAGACCTTAGTGTCAATCCCATTCATTTTGAAGTTAAAGCTTAAGAGTAACTGCGGAGTTCGCCATGATGGGAGGAGGGCTATAATCAACCACGCTAAAATGATGGTGGTTATCTCAATAGGACAATCCATGTAATTACAGCTATTCACTTTCACAGAGGGGGATGGCATATTATCAAAGGAGTTTACGTTTTTTCCCTCCACAGACTACTGTGGACAGCCTGCAAACACAAGTTTGGGGTGGGTTGTGTTATTTATTGTACCTGTAATACCAATGTATTACCTATTTTTTGATATTTTTTCTTCTGACCAATACCCTTCAGGGGGTGGCACTAACACCTGCCCGGGTCACATAAATGAAATGGTAGGGCAGGTGAAGTTTGCTACCAGCCTGCCCGACCGGGCAGGTGCACATTATGAGTGGGGATGCAACATATATTTGGGAGCACCTGTGCGGCTGTCCATAATTTCTGTGGTGCATGTCAAACTGGGGGCCTGTGGGCTAATCATCATACTATAATCCTCATCATCATATCATACTATAATTCACTCAATGTCTGAATGTCGTAGCACTGTAGCTCCTCACTGCCTGCACCAATCGCTCCGACTGTTCACACAGGCATTGACCATAATATTACGGAGGTCTTAAGGTCATTACACACTGGCGAATTGGCGACGCGATTTATTCGTGCGAATAATTCGCATTTTATTAAAACCAATTGAAGTCAATGCAAGCTTCCACATCAGTGGCGAATTTGCGAATGTGCGAAAATGCGACAGTTTTCGCTCTTTATTTGTTCGCTCTGGTGTCGAATTTTGCAGACATTCGCAGGCGAACTGCAGCACCACTGACCAATCAGAATGCAGCCCAAACTTGTTGCTGTAAACAGCGGCGTTCCGTACAGTAGCTGTCAACAGAGCAGCCGTCGGTCCGGCTACGCAGGTCGGGATAGCACAGCGGCACACACTGTTGTACACCTCCCCTCCTACAACTCGTTGGGTGTGTGTGCGCTCGCGTGTGCGTGCGTGCGTGCGTGGCGTGGACATGGCACATGGGTGTGCAACGCCAACAGAGCAGCAGTCGGTCCGGCTACGCAGGTCGGGATAGCGCAGCAGCACACACTGTTGCACACGGTCACACCTCCCCTCCTACAACTAGTTGGGTGTGTGTGCGCTCGCGTGTGCATGCGCGCGTGCGTGCGTGGTGCGTGGACATGGCACATGTGTGTGCGTGTGCTAACAGCACGCAACGGCAACAGCGAGCAACGGGCTCCGCCAGACTTTGGTCTGTATGTAAGGTGGTCTCAGGTAAAGTGGGCCATCACTAAGGTAAAATGAGCCAAGGTTTCTGCCTCCTAGACCTTTGAGTTTTAACAGCCAATGCTGCACATCATGTGCACACAGCACATATGTCTTGACACAGCTGTACTTGACAAAACAATTGATTTGATTGGTCTATTTTTTATTTATTTTTACCATGGCAGCCATTTTTCAAAATGGCCACCAGCAACAACTGTTTTCTTATGAATGATGGATATAATATGATATTTCAGACTCATTTACCATATAGTACTTGGTAAGTGTCTTTTGCATAATTGAAAATTGTCATTGAATATTCAAGATGCCCGCCATCACTTGTATGATTGTCTGATATGGGTGATCTCGGTGTCAAATCAGTATTTTTTTATGATCCAGAATTCAATCTTTGGAATTGGCCAGAAGCTTCCTTCTACCTCACAAATGAATATCAACAGGGCATGTGTATAAGCTCAGAAGCCCATACAGCCCGCGCAGTCTTTTTCCCGTGGCCAACATGCTTGACACAGTGTCACAACCCGTCAATGCATGGAACACTGGTATAGTTTGTGTGCTTTCTCCTGCCATATCCCTGCTGCAATTTAATGGGCTGCTATAAGTATCGGAAATGTCTTATGGTGCTGACTATGTTCATGACTTTTATTGACACACCCAATAATAAAAATAGGTATTCCATTGAGTATCTCATGGTCAGAAACCATGAAATAGATACCAAGTTTGCGTTTCTAGCTCATCTGGTTCAGAAGTTCAAGCCAAACATATTTTCTGCGTGCTAATATTGTGGCGGCCATATTGGATTTCATGGAAACTTTCAATGCAAAAAATGTTCGTATTCATATTATTGATCAACCTGTGAAGTTTCGTGGAAATATCTCTGTTAAAAAAATTGCCCTATATTCACCCCCATTATAACTAATAGGGGCTAATATTGGGGCGGCCATATTGGACTTTCGCCCAACAATTGACCAGGTTGTCCATATAGGTTGTGATCCTACTGGGTCATAGATATTATTTCTGGTGGACAACTTTGTATGTTATGACAAATGCAGGTCAACCCCCTTTGCCCCCTGGGTAAGTTATTAGTGCAGCCACACCCGGCAGCCAGCAAAAACCAGCAAAAACTAAAGTCCTACCCTACCTGGGCCCTCATCACACCATGTACACTCAAGACACTGCCCCCGCTGCCACCCATAGATCTCCATATATGGAGCTGACCTGTTCTGACATTCCATATGTTGATCTGACCTCATCTGTACACTCAAGAAAGACACGCTCCATTTATGGCCAGTACAGAATTCATTCCATATGTTGATCTGATCCCCCCATGCCAAAGTGCCAGCGCTCACCCAACAGTCTGCTGTCACCCAGGCGGATACATGCATGCTCGCTTCTTGCCCTCAGGGTGTCTTACTGGTTTTATTAATACAATGTAGGGCTAATGACATTATTGTGGGAATGTGGGTATAGCCCCTCCTATATTCAGCTATAGTGTCGATTTTTGTCCTAACAAAAACATGAAATGCCATTCACAATGAATGGAGAATTTACGTCATGTGTCTGAGCAAATCGCCGATTTTTGTCCTACACAGACTAAATTCCCATTGACAATGAATGGATAATGTACGATGAAAAGAGCACCCCTCACTTCACACGGATGTGATTTCTTTTAAATCAGAAATGACTGTTTTTCTTTGCAGCTTGAGTGGCCCATTTTAGCTGAAAAAAAAAAAAAAAATCGGCTAAGCAGTATACGTGATCACCTTATCATTGACAACTGAGATTGCTTTCACCCATGGCATTTACCCTGAGTAGTCATATATGACTGATATTATTTCATCTGTTGCATTGCATCTCCCGCCATAACAACCATAGACTGTTTTATGTCAAGTACACTTGTAGCGAGAATCATGTGCATCCATTGGCTGTTCAACTTTAAAAAGCAAGGCTAAAAAAAACGGTGGCCCATCTTAGCTGATCAGGTGGCTTATTTTACATGAAAATGCTACATCTTAAAAATATGTGACAGCTTGTTTCAGTCAGAAGCTGTAGGGACTAAACTATTATTTGTTATTAAATACATTTAACTTAAACATGATATTAAACAGTCAATAATAATCATATAACCCCAATTTAGTGTCATGCATTGCTTTATCTCAGTTTAATTACCAAATTGCCAAAAAGTGGCCCAAATTAGCTGACATCCCCCTATATTCATAATTTTATTTTATCGACGGCACGGGTGAGCAGCCGACCGGCCGTCGATCCCAAATGACTCTGGACTCCACTTCACGGTAGTGAAGAAGACAAGAAGTGGTGGAAAGGATAGTAGGATATACCAATACAAACAAAAGAGGTATTAGCGCACGCTGCACACCAATTTATTGAGGATCGAGGTGCATGCTGACCACGGGACGGGAGACAAACTTGTAAAGGATCGGTTGCACAGCTCGTAGTCACGAATCACGATACAGAACACTTCTATTGAAGACCAACGTTTCGGCACATGAGTGCCTTCTCTTTAGGGTATGAAAGAAATTAAGGATACCAATAATGACATAACGCAGGAGAAGAGTAGTGGAGTGGAGGAGGAGGAGTTGTTCAAGTTAAATTGATGCGTTGACGTTATTATGGTATTTACCATAGGCAATATGCCAATATTGAAAAAAGTTAAAATAACCAGTGAACAGGCTCATCAAAAAGGTAAGATTTGCACTAGGCTATTTCTGCTGTGCAGACCCGTTTTTGACCCGAAAATAAATACTTTATAACCGGAATATATGCCCACATGCACGGGCGCGGCCGGTACCAGTTGTACCATATGTGGGCCGGTACCAATTGGACCCCTCCATCTGTGAAGTACTGGATACGGGGGTATTAAAGAAAGGATACCAAAGCGGGAGGGGGAGGAGAGGAGAGGAGGAGGGAGAGGAGAGGAGCTATAATCGCACAATACGCGTCGCATATAGATGTGTACACTGCATAGGCAAACGCGAATAAATTCGCCGGGCAAATATTTCACATTTTCAGATCGCTTATTCGCATCGCGTCGCTAATTCGCCAGTGTGTAATGACCTTTAACGAAGCCCTTTTAATTTTTGTGTCAGAAACCATCAGAGCTACAATTACACCACTTGGTGGTGTAAGGCTCATAATAATTATTAAAATTAATGTAATGAATAATTACATCAGTCGGCTTCATGGTGGCGCTATAACAGCCCACTTTACAGTTCGAACCATAGGTCGTAAAAAAAATCACTTTCCCTGGATTCCTTGGGTCATGACGCATCTCCCCATATAGGCCTCGCCCATTTGCGTCAGGATAGATTTTCCGCCATTTTGACTTTTCTTCAAAACACACTTTTTGCTCTTCCACCTACAGCTTCTGTGCAAATCTCAGGCTCTAAAACGCAGACCTCCACTTACTTGAGGTCTCAAGTGTTTTTAACTGGTGGTTGGTTTATTTACTCAGGACCAACTTCAAACTCATGAGAAGAGATGAATATATAAGATGATTGACCTATTCCACATTTGGATCATTAGTTACAGACAGTCATGATTTCCATGATCTCTTTGACCGGCACTAATCCTCTTTGCCTAGTCAAGGAAATAATAGATATTTTGACAATTAAGGTCTCTCACCCTAGCCTGACACTCAGCCTGAATTTAAATTTCGTTTCACTCCATTATTCAGTCTGAAAGCCCTCCCTACTACAGCCGTTTCTGAGATGGGCGTTGCCAAAGAGGCAGTCTTCGGCGATTGGTTCATACCAACAAATCAGAATAGTAGGAAAGCAGAGGACGTTGTTGTCAATCATGAGGCTATGGCTAACACGTTTGCTAACCAAACAAACACAGCCAACGAGCGCTACTAGCATGTAAACAAAAGCGGTAAAATATGTCGGATGATGATGTTTATAAAACCTCTCGTGTCTGTAAA
>NC_139703.1:31483639-31593639 GCF_964188405.1 Protomyctophum parallelum | reverse complement strand
AGGGAGAGGCATTCCCCTCCTGCCTCAGCAGCTACAGTTGAGCTTGAGTTGAGTTGAGTGTGTGCGTGCCTGTGTGCCTGTGTGTGTGTGTGTGTGCCTGTGTGTGCGTGCATGCGTAAAAAAAATCCTTTGTCCACCTGCAACAATTCCCCCTGACCACTGCCGTAAATATGTATGCATTCCTCTTTGGCAACAGTGATCGCAGCTGAAGCACAGACCAGGAACTGCTGGGGTTGGGTCTGGCTGCTGCAGAGAAAAGGAATGGAGCCACGGCTGAGTAAGGGAGGACTGCAGCTAGAGTCAGCCCGAGAGGAATGGGGCTGGGACTGTGGAAGGGAGGGATGTGGTCAGGCCATGGGCTGAAGCTAAGAGGAGCTGGGGAACACAGCAAAGTATGTTCTTTGTAATAAATCACTGGATGTGTGTGTACAGTGCACACGTGTGCGGACTGTGCGCACATTCTGCAATTAGCCAGTAATGTGTGATCATTTCACTTGAAATAAAGTTTCCAATGCGGCTTCATTGGGTTGAATAAGAATTTCCTTAAAGTGAGCAGCTCTGTAGACTTTGAAAAGCAGAAACGTTGAGCAGTTGGGAAGAAAGGATTTTCTAAAACCACTGCTAGTGGTAGTTTTGTTCCTCGTTTATTTTTTAAATACTAAATAAAAGAAGTAAATTACCTGTTTAACTCCTTGTATTTTGCAGCTGAGGGCGGCTTTATGGCAATGAACAATGCCACGGTATTTAGGGCAGTCAGGGCAAAGCGAGACAGTTACAGCTTACACCTGTACGCTTCAGAAAAGCCTGAACAGCCGGTGAAAAAGGAGTAAGACAGCTATGACAGGACATTACTCAAGCCCAGTTTATGTCTACAAAAATCCCCTAAATGTGCTACGTATCGGCCAGTACCTTGAGAGAAGTGTTTTTATCAGCTCAAATACAATGATATAACTCAGCCCCCCCCCCACCCCCCGCGCTGCTGGAAAACCTACGGTGGATGCATTAAGACAGAACCTTCATCGCCTCAATTAGACCCGCTGTTTCTCACCTCCTCCTCACTCCCTGCGAAACGGCCTTAACTCTTCGAAAATGGGGCAGCTGTACGCCGCTGCGTCTCACACTCGCTCAAGTGAGTGAAAAAAAGAAAAGAAACACCAGCACCACCGTTCACCCTGCACATCTGGAACAGCCTGCCTGACACACGGGTTTCCTTATAGCCGTGCCTGCCTTGACAACCCAACAGAAAGCCCTCCCTTAAATGGCCCGGTGCCGTTGTAGTCGTAAGTCGACAGTTAACGGCATTCTGCAGGAAGTGCTGCATTTCCATATCACCCCAGTGCCGTTGGTAGTTTCTGACATGACAGGTGGTGGATTGAGGGAGAACAAAGTGAGTTGGGAAAGTGGTTGCGCGGCTGGTATTATGATTATTAGCCCTCCTTTTTCCACTGACACAGACTTGGGACGAAGGAGAGAAAGATTGCAGCAAACATGGAGTTTTGAAGTGCCAAGGCTTGTGCTGTTGACAAGTGCCCTCCAGCTAGTTGACATAAGTGGCAGGACACAATGGATAAGACCGTAGCACACTTCTTTTGTCAGATGAATGATTCAATGTTGTGAATGTGCAGATCAGCTAACCAGAGTTGGAAAACAAAAGCCATTCTTGTCCTTTTAACTCAAGTGCCAACACAATGCAACCCTAATGGTAATTTATCTCCAACTCTTTAAGTTAAATTTACACTGAGTGTAGGCTATTCACAGTCTGAAGTTTAGGCTACCACCTGAAACCTGAACACATACGAGACCATTAACCATTTGTTAACAACTTACCACTATCTATGCATAGATAGTGGAGTAGCAAATGTATCAGTACCTTAGATCAAGGATCTATAATAAGTTATGATGAGGGCCCAGTGCCACGTCACAAAATATATTTGTACAGATTTGTATTAGGCAATTTTTTTTAGTTTTTTAAGTAAAACCTTTGGTTGTAAAAAATAAGTACATGAAATGCTGACTGCTCCTGTATGTTTGAGCTACCAGAACTCTCTCCGAGTCTACTGGTGTGATGTAGTTCTCTCTCTCTCGCATGGAGACAGAATGACAGAGAACAGAAAATACATGTGGCCACAAACTCAAACAACATTCGCTCTGGCTTTCTGTGACGCCCAAAATAAGCTCGCCTCCGTCAGCGTGCGCAAAGTACAGCGATAAGACTGACAAGGGGTGAAAGTGTGGCGACACAATGTTAGGCGAAAGGCCATCTTTGTGCAGCCCCTGTGTTCACACCTCATACTAGCTCCTAGACACTAATCCTGCTCCAAGACTCTGGTTTCCAGTTAATGCCATAATGTTGAGAAAGCCACACTGAACAACCCTGCAGGTGTTGAGTTAGACATGGACTGTGTGTGTGTGTGTGTGTGTGTGTGTGTGTGTGTGTGTGTGTGTGTGTGTGTGTGTGTGTGTGTGTGTGTGTGTGTGTGTGTGTGTGTGTGTGTGTGTGTGTGTGTGTGTGTGTGTGTGTGTGTGTGTGTGTGCGCGTGCGTGTGTGTGACTGTGTGTGTGTGTGTACAATACATGTGTATATGTGCCTCCCCCTGCACATTCTTGTGCAGTATAAACTAGAGGTGGAGAGATGAAGAGGAGTGTTACAGTGTGAGTGAAAGAGTGGGTTAGGGTGAGAGAGAGAGAGAGAGAGAGAGAGAGAGAGAGAGAGAGAGAGAGAGAGAGAGATAGAGAAATACAGTTGTGGCTGTGCCTGAAGGCTGTCTGTCAGGATGGAGACAGCCGAACACTTTTGGTCTAGATTTCCATTGCTAAAAAGTAGGACAGCTTATATCGTAGGTCCTAAAACACTAAAAGAGAAGCAATTTTGCATAGTGTGCAACGTTGCTGGGTCTCAGTGGGAGGCAATGGTTAAAAGTCTCACAGTAAAAGAGATTCAAACTCCTTTCCATCTTGTTCACTGAGGTAAATCAAAGCTAAACGACAACAATGCTTTGCACTTTGACGGGAAAAAAAACTGTACTCTCAAGGGATTTATTCTAAAGCGAGGAATGAAATGGTTGTATTCTTCTTCTCCCCGTCTTTCTCTCTGCACGCATTCCTTAGTTGACAGCAGGGGTACACCGGGTAGAAAAGGGGGTACTTGCTCTTGTGTACGTGCTTGCTCATGTGTGTATGTGTGGTTCTGTACCATTATGAACACAAGAGGTGTGTGCGTGTGTGTGTGTCTGTGTGTGTGTGTGTGTGTGTGTATCTGGTTGTGCGTACGTGTGTGTCGGTGGTCTGTGTGTGTGCGCAGTGTGCACGTGAGCAAAGCAAACCTTTGTCTGTGTGTGCACTGGAATGCTGTCTGTGCACAGGCCTGTACACTAGGGCTGACCCAAAAAAATCGATTAATCGATGTTCAATCGATACGCACGGGAATCGATTTAAAAATTTTGAATCGAATAGTCATTAAAAAAAAGCGGCCGCTTTTGGTCCGCGAGACGGCCCCATTTGGTCCGCGAGCCATGCTTGCGCCTCGCAGCACCTCGCAACGCCTCCTCTTTCCCCGTGTTAAAAACAAGGAAGTCAACTGAACAGTGCAGCTGCAATCCCAGGAGCCAGGAAAAATAAATCGAAAGTGTGGTTGCATTTTAAAATACCCTATTTGAATAAAGTTTGTAGGCTACACGAGAGTGAAAATGACCGCTGGGAAAATCCCTAATTGAGAGTGTAGGCAAGCGCACCACAGCTCAGTGGACATTAAATATAGGCTACCATGTTTGATAAGTCATATAAAAACATTACTTACACCCCAATGAAAATATAAACTTCACAGATTATAGATCACTTGGAATTATAACAATCTGTTGAGTATTGCCTGAATAATGCCACTATAAAGTCCCAACTTTTATCGATGCGCCATTGCGCTGAGAACCTTGTGGAGCCTGGCGGTGTACATTATACTTGTGAGGACCTGCTTGGATTCACATGGTGAGTGTGCTCAGTGCGCGCACCGAAAATTCAAAGATCTGCAATCTCATGCGCTGCGT
The DNA here is from genome assembly GCF_964188405.1 of Protomyctophum parallelum. NCBI lineage: Eukaryota > Metazoa > Chordata > Actinopteri > Myctophiformes > Myctophidae > Protomyctophum > Protomyctophum parallelum. The sequence continues at coordinate 31,589,602 of NC_139703.1, read as the reverse complement.
TGTGCATAGGCTGAGTATAATGGCACGAATTAAACTAGGCCTATAGATTTATTTTGGCGATGCGGAGAACTGATTTTGCCGTTGCCAGTGATATCTTTTTATTTTTTCTTGTCTGAAGACTGACCTGTTCCATCACTGTGAACTCCCATGCAGCAGAGCAGCTCCTACAGACCCAGACCAAAACACCTTTTCTCTTTGGCATTTAATTGCACCTGATCGTATTATTGTAATTATGTAGCCTATACTATTTTCCTGTGTTTTTTCTTTTAATTATGTTTTTTTTGTGCGCCGATGGTGATGCTCCACTTGTTTCAGCCTGTAGGCCTACAGCACTTTGGTCAGCTTTTATTGTTTTAAATGTGCTATATAAATAAAGTTTGATTTAGGCCTATATTGGAGCAGGTGCTGGCAAATAACTATAATTACCGTAATGCCATGCAGTGAAGTTGCGCAAATGTCAACTCAATTGTCAAGCGGAGCTGCAGTCTGCAGCACAATGACTGCAGATCTCTTCTTAAAGTTGACTTATTATGGTTTACTTTCAACCATAAACCATAATATGATTGACAAACCTTGGATTATAATTCTTCATCGACCAACAGCGCATGCAGCATGACTAGGTCATTTAACTATTTGGGATTTCTCCATCGGCATCGCATGTCGATAAAAAAAAAGGGATTTCACTAGTGGCATTATTCAGGCAATACTCAACAGATTGTTATAATTCCAAGTGATCTATAATCTGTGAAGTTTATATATTTTTTCCCATACGCACACTCACAGTCACATTAACTTTATGATCAATCAAATCAACCGTGGTTGATTTTATTTCTGACAAGTGTCAGGCTTGAAGAGTTCATTCATGTTACCGTTCGTTTACAATTGACAGAGGAGTTTGGATTATATATATTTTTATTTGATGGAGAGGTAATGCCTGTTTCAGGCACTGTTTAATTGTTAAATAAAAGACCAATCCAATATGCGCTCCTCTCTATCTTCTGCAGCTATATCGCTGTTTTATTTTAAGCCTAATTCATTGTGCGTCAGCGTCACTGCTCGTCTCGCGCCCCCCCCACCCAGTTTATAAGATGCCCCACAACTTTTGTAAAAAGCCTTACCTTAAGTTTTTTGTTCTATAGAGAGCCTAGAGGGTTTGATTGATTTAAGAGTTGCATTCATGTTACGGTTGGGTGGTGCTTTTTTTGGTGTTTTAACATCTGAGTTTCAATCGGAAGAGAAGCTAAATCCCTACATTTTCTGGATTATATATATTTTTTATTTGAGAGGTAATGAGAGGTCGGATGTTTTATTAAGCCTAATTATTTGTGCGTCACTGCTTTCATGAAGGCTTATCGTTTAAAATAAATGATACCAATCCAAGCATGCCTTTCTCTCCGCTATAGCATTGTTTAAACCAAAGAGCCACTGCTCGCATCGCATCGCGCGCCTCGCATTGCGCGCCTCGCATCGCGCAACCCCCCCCCCCCTCGTTGGGTTTCGAAGCGTCGAAGATCGATATAAATTTATATCGAAGCGTCGATCATCAAAAACGTAATCGAAGGTCAGCCCTACTGTACACTACTACTGTTTGCAAGTGTGTAGAGCGAGTGTGTTTGCATTAGGATTGTGGGGGTAGATGGGAATTACCTCTACCTTTGCCATCGATCAGCACTACCGTGGCAGACCCAGAAAGCCCCTCACTCCCACCCCAGCCTTTGAATCGCGTGCGCCGTGCACACACACACACACACACACGTGCGCACACACACACACACACACACACACACACACACACACACACACACACACACACACACACACACGCACACGCACACACACCCTTGCCAGAGCTTCACAGAGACGCGCATGCAGGGCTAATCCCAGACATGTTTTTTCAATCACTCCACCAGGCAGGCCTCTGACAGCAAGTCCATCAGGGGAGTCGTACAGTCACCACATGCTGCACAGTGTCAGACACAGGCTCCTAAAGTAACACAAGGACACAATGGTGTGACCACGGCATTCCCTTATTTAGTCTGTGTGATAATTACACTAATGGATAATATTGATATATTATTACATAAGCACTTGTTTATAGTACAGTATTTAATAGGGAAGTATGTTAAACGGTGCTGAACCCCACTAATCCGTTACTAAACAACTACCTTCGCCTATACTTAAATGCGTTTCCTGGAGCATACTTTTCATTCAGCAGAGTACCATGGTTTTCCCCGTTTGGACTGTCCGGAGCCACAGATCTGACCGCTATGCCCATATATGGTTATGTGCATAACTATAACTAACATATGGGTCCGACTTCAAGCTCTGAGCGTGCACAGTGCCCGCCGTTGAGTAGTTTGGATATCGAATTGTCCAGATCCAACCCATATGCCCATATATGGCATATACTGATGACATCAGGTATCTCCATATATGGGCATAGAAGGGACACACAGACACATGGGTACAACGGGTACTCTGACAATGTGCCCAACACTACGACTCAGACAATCGGCAGTGTGAGGGCCCGAACCCCTCGTTATTATAAAAGAGAACAAGTGGTACCTTTATTGACAATATGCCAGCCTGCGTTACAAATGAGGAAGCTATTTGGACCATGTGAATAATAACGTTGTACACGTTTAACCATATCATATGACTTATTCATTTCATTATAATGGTCTCAGCTGGATCTCTGCATTGATTTCACAGCCACAGCATGTCTCCCAAGATCCTCTATGGATTTTCCAGCTGCTCTCCTAAACGATCCATTGTGATTACTATCTGAAAAGCCTTGCCGGAGGAAGGTATGGAAAATAGTCATCACTCCGCCATCTCCTTATATACCTCGCTCCTGGTTCAGTAAGCTATATGTTGGCTGGCTGTGATCTCAGGCATTGTTTCATTGACCCCAGTGGACCTATACTACCATTTCTTTGGCTGCTTTCGACTTGTGGTCGCATGCTTTAGGGGATAGTGTTTCCAGCTGAGAAACCTTTAGTGGGAATGAAATTAGGGTAAAATAACAATGAATAGTGAGGGGAAACAAGAGGGAGAGAAGATGTTATTGCACATGAACTGCGGCTTTCTTGGGGATCTGTCAATCTGCTGTTTCATCTTTCTGAGAAGGGATTATGTAAATGTTGGTGTGCATCCTCTGGCCAAATGGAGTATTTATTGTAGGACACATTGGATGCAAAATAGCAGTAATAGACTGCCTATTGATGTGACTCCATAAACTCCATACACACGCTCCAAGAGGTGTAATCCATGCTAAGCCTAGGTTATTGATTAGGGCTGTAAGCTGCTGTAGATTGATGAGCAAGAGGTATGATGAGGTCAAATAAAACTTGCTATGGGAAAAGAGAGAGTGGAGAGAGAGAGAGAGAGAGAGAGAGAGAGAGAGAGAGAGAGAGAGAGAAAATGCAAATTGACTTATGATCAGCTGGAATCAGACTGGAAAAAAAAGGCGATCAAAACAAATTGGTGATAACAATGCAATTCACTAACCTAACCCACTAATGGAAGGGAAACACACACAGCAATAAGATATGGAATACTTTTCAGTGATCATAAATTAGCCCTAAGGAAGCCCACATAAACCAGCCAAAGTCATTGGCATTTAACTTTTTGGTTTCACAGTACATTTAGGCCACTTGCACTGACAAAATGAAAGAGGGGGACCTAATTATGCAGAAAGTAGGCTAAAAAGGTTGCAAGGCTTCCATTATTCAGGGCAAGATAAACTCTGTCAGTCATCCAGGTACCATTGATCACCTTAACAAATGATCAAGACAAACATCCAGTGCTAAAACAGTGGTTAAATATATATTGTGTGATAGAACCAAACAGCTGATGAAAGAAAGCCTTTGTAAACCCTCAAAGCCCAATCACAGTTGGGTCTATCACACACCTGCCACCGTCCAGTAATCTGAAAGCCCTTGTGTGCTTACACAGGCTAAGTCTCTGTTGACAATCAGCCTTGTGGCCGAGTACAGTCCTCAGTAATTGGACTACAGCCGATTAAAGTAAGAAGAACTGCACTTATCCTTGCGTTTCATGACCCTTGCCTCTGAGATGCCTCATCTCTTTACCATTGCATTAGAACTATTAACCTTCCATGTTAGCACTTTATTTTTCCTCGCCTTCCATTTCATATACCACCTCGGTTTAACTAAATAAACTAGTGATTTGGTCTATCTCGCAGTCTAGGCAACACAAAACTCAAACCACATGTAGGCTAATTATTTATATAGTCCACAGCCAGAACTGATGTCGCTTTTTATGTACGTGCTGATGGTAAACGTCTCCAAGCGAAATATTTAAGTTATCCAAGTGAAAGCTTTTGAGATTGATTTGAGCTGCATGAGTATTCATTTCGGGAAAACATACAGTATGATTAGCTCCTCCTCTCTAAAGGCAGACATGGGCCAGCCAAAGGTCACATCAGGTAATTATCTCACCGTAATTCCCTATGCTGTGAGCTAATGCAATTAAGTGTGAATAAAAACCTCAACTCTCACACCTTAATACAACATTAAGTAATTCTCTCTTATTTGGTTTCCCTTTGTCCCCATGTCTCTATCATTCCATCTTTCTCTTTGCTTTTCAACATCACATCCTGTTTATCCTCTTAAATAAACAGTCCATTCAAAATACACCTTTTAATGGTGTTATCAGTTATACTTATCTGAAATAAACATTTCTTCCAAAGATTAAACATTATTCATTGGATAGTGAACAGTGCGAGTTCAGGTAATCCTGCATAAGAGATAAATAAAACGTGATGCATAATAACAAGATACTGTGTATACACGCAATACAAATGTGCCATAAAAACCAGCCATGAAACAATTGTAAGTGGAGTGTCACATAAATAAGCATAAGAACATAATCCCCAAGAGGAACCACTGACATATCTATCTCCTGCCTCTGGATTCGCAGTTGCTCGCAAATCCAGGCTGGCGGAACAGGCTGGGGTCAACATCCACAAGAAGACCCTCATTTATTACCGAACACCAGATCCTGACGGCCTCGTACGCTAATCAGATAAAACATGCAGTGCCCTCAGTCAGGGCTGCTTTCTGCGTCCCGAGTGAGACAGATAGACCCGTTAGGCCTCCTGATAGGCCTGACAGCAGGATATTGGGCCCTTTTGTCTGTGCATGTGTGCTGGCTGAGCCGCGGTGAGCTGCTCTGGCTAGTCGACCCGCGAAAGCCAGAAAAGGCTGGGAAAAACGAGGGGAAACTACAAATGTGCCAGTGTTCTTTCTTTGTATGTCTATTCTTCTTCCCTGAAAACTACAACAAAAAACTACTACGAAAAAAAATCCTCACACTTCTTTACACCTGTGATGTGACAATAAAGTTGAAGTTGATGAAACCAATGCTGATGGTACTGAAGGTGCCGACAAAAAACTAATTCAGCCGGGGTAGCTATGGCTTTTTAGTCTAGAAAGCGGCAGTGGTCTGAATAGCTAGGAGGGGAAGGAGGGACGTCCCTGCTTTTGCTATGGACCATGTTGGACAGATAGAGGGGGCCAGAGAGAGTGACAGAGAGAGAGAGAGAGAGAGAGATGGATGAAAAAAATAAAAGGCAGATGTCACGTGGGTCCAGAGTCGCTGATAGATGGGATGTGCAGCGTGATGCGGAGGCAGCAGCAGTTCAGGTGGAAAAAAAGAGCTTCCTTTTGTGATGCAGATGACAACGCAATCAGCCCGTCTTTGTCTCGGGCCCGATGGGCTCCGCTCCCGGGGACATTGAGAGCCAGACACTAATCCGCTGGGTTTGTGTTCTCCGGGCGTGCTCATAAAGGCAGTGTCACAGTACCTGGGGTGTGTATGGATGGGGGTCTCTGAAACGAGGTCTGACCTCTCTCAGGGTACACTCCTTCTCTCTCTCCCTCCCTCCCTCCTTCGCTCACTCTTTCTCCTTCTCTCACCCTGCATCTTGAGCTCTACAGTCGGACTCACCACATTGAAAATGATAAGCGCCATGTTGTGGGCACATCACAAATGCAATGGGAGAAATGGTTGCATTTGTCACTTCATCTCAAGTTCTTTCGATGAACAGCGAAAGAAGGTTATTTATCTGAGACCTAAAGACCTGTTACTTGTGTACAAACTGGTGTTCTGCAAAACCTACAGCAATGATGGAATTAAATCTATTGATTGTGTATTATTTCATCTCCATCCAAAATGTATCCAAACTTCAAATGAATCACTATATTACATTTCTGCATATTTTCACCCCCCACATATCTCCCGTTTCCCAAAGGGTTTGGGTGAATCAGGTAATACAGTATAAATACGACTCACAGAGAGGCCGTGCATTGCCAATTAACGTGCTAATTAAGACAGCAAGATATCAGGACATCCTTGATCTAGATCCCACTGTGAAATATCCTGTACGAGGTTACACAGAGGTGAAACAAGTTGCGCCTCCATCTAGTATCTATTTATTCCAGGCAAGTTTTGTATCCGTCAGCAGGTAAATCACTGCAGATATGCAAACTGTATTCCACAGAGGTGTAATAGACCTACTGGCCAGCAACTCTGATTTAATTATGAAGTTACGCTCATTGAATTAACTTCAAGCATCTGTCTAAAAACTTGATCTTGATTAGGTAATCTACATATTTTATAATAATAACTTTGAAAAGGGAAGAGAACTCCATGCCATACCGTGGTGAGATTCATCCTAACGTGTGGGTGTGATCTTACATTTTTAGGTTTAAGACCAAAGGATTTACTATGAAATCACTAGAATAACGACAGTAATCTCCTCTCACTTTCAGACCTTACACTCTTCAGAACCACAGACTGAAACAATTATAGCCCTTGGGTATAACAACACACCTATCCTTAAAGCACTGCTAGAAAAACAAAACTCATGACCCATAATTCAACTGATCCTGGTTAAAGAATATATTTTTACGTAATGCATCTGTTCACCATTCATAGCACACAGTGCCTGCCCTGTAGTGTTAAATTAAAAGAAAACTGGTTTGGGAGAAATTCTACACTTTGTCCGTTTAGAAGGTGATATACTATTTTGTGAACAGAGCTCATGTTGTACACTGTTGAGTCTCTTGCAAACGTTATTCAATATGCACGACCCACCTGAGATAAATTGTAAGATCATTGATCCCACAAATAATGTACATTGAGAGTTGTTTGTAAAGCTATTTCAGATAAGGCTTTCATGTTATTTAAAAGACCTGTGACATATACTTTGTTATACGTTTGTTTTACCCTACTTGGTGGCCAGAAAGACATGGTTTGCCATAAAGTGTAGCCATATGCATAAAGAAAAATAGAAAGAAAATAATTATGTTATAAGAATTTTCTATCAACTATTTTCCTGTATTGTCCTGTTTCATTTGTCAGTACAGACCAGACTAAAACAAACTCTAAAACGTATTCACAAATATTTTTAAAGTCTGGTTACAATTGAGTTTGACACAAACTCAGGGAAAGTTATAGTTTTATCTGTGTGGAAGTGAGAGACGATAGGAGCTTGCACATTAAGATCGTAATAATAATCTTCTCCTGCAGAGGAGCATGGATGCTCTTATGCATTTCATCATTTCTTTGAAACCATATTAATAGCCATAATAGATACATTTCACCTGTTTTGAATTTCCCAATGCTGCAGGAATATATACAACTGTGCATAAGCATTTACGTTGCCAGATCGCTGAAAGGCACTGATAAAGGTAGTTGAAACAGTGTCTGGAATTATAAGAAAGAGATGTGTTTGGTACAATACCGCTTGGAGAAACCCCCCCTCCCCCCAAAAAAAAACAGTACTACTTTTCTATGAGACAATATTGAAAATATCGTATTCACACACAATGCACCTCTATTTGGAAATACAATCACAATCTGGCGATTGTGCTCTTTCTGATGACTAAGTGGAGTCTGATTCATTTCTTCTAGTTCAAACAACAAGCAATGTATTCTCCGATTCCTGTAGGATTGAAGCAAATGACTTCTTTGAAGTAAACAAACCTTTCTATATATAACATATATCCACACAGTAAAGTAACATGCTAGTGGGATATGAGTTACACACTCATTCCTCCGCTCCTAGATTTCAATTCAAAACATGCATGTGTTTTATGTTGGGTTTATCTGTAAACCAAGGTTAAATATCTCCTTTGTATTTGTTATGTTTGTGTTGACTCTTGTGAAACATGGATGGGAGGGCTTAATAGGTTTGTGATGCTAACTTGCATTAAAAGAAACGGCAGCCTTCAGTTTTAGTAGTGGGTCAGTTATACTTATACCATGTAAATAAATAAATAAACTACTGTATATAAGCTGTTTGTTTTTTGTACTACTTTTTTATTATTTTATTAACTTCCACTGATTTCACACCCAGGTCTAGACAGCTAATGACAGTCTGTCAACTAATGACATTCTGCAGTCGTACACACAGTAATCCTTGTTGTTAATTTAACAGGGAGTAGATGATGCACCCATTTGTGTCCATGTTTACACTCTGTGTACTTAACCACGGTTTGGGAACTACAACAGTATGTTTGACCAGTTATCTACCAACACGGCACATGAGTACAGCTAGAGTCAAACGGTGCATTTGGCTGTAACAAAAGACAGCGCTCAAATCTGTCATGTGGACAGAAGTCGTTTTACATCCACCTCACAATTGAGCATCATCGCAGGGCCCTTGTGATGTTCATGCCTTAATCTCACCCTCAAGGTAGCCATAGATGTACTGAAATGTGACACTGCTTCCACAACTAAAACAACTGGCACCAGCACTAATTGAAATTTTGCATGCAAAGTGACAATGCCCGGGCCCTGGGCGGCATGGATTAGCCTGAATAGAGACAGATTCTTTGTGAAAACCTACTGTGGCGGTTGGCGTGCAGACCAGCTCCCTGCATCTGCTCACTGTGCAGACTGAGAAAACACAGGATTGTATATGGTCACTCATTTTACCTTTATCTATAATCCTGTTTCTGAGCCTGCGGCCTCCTATGTCTTTTGTTACTCTTTCACAAGCCATGGTCTAATGCTTTTATGCTCCACTCACTTCTACTCCTTACACATACAATATCAGTTCAAAAACACCTTCTGAATTTACATAGCAGCGTATCTTTTACAAACTTGGCTGGATTTTTGAAACGTTAGTGATCATACTGTGCCTTGAACTGCTGTACAGCCTCACAGCATGGGAGAAAATTGTAATATACTAAACATGCCATTCACAGACTATAAATATAGCTTAGAGACTAAATGGAATAGAGACAAGAAAAATAAATATATAAAAGAAATTAGCATGGCCAACATTTTGGCAATCCTTCACTTTCAACTGATAGGGTTCTAGTGCACAAGCAGGGAGGCTGGAGGAGTGCAGCACACATTTAAATGCTATCAAATGCTTATTTTTTTAAGACTCTGATCTCATTCTATTCCACTCCAGCAGCTTCCGCCATGGTTTTACGTCCCCTTACACTAACTTCATAAGTACATAAGTAAAAAAGTTGTAATATTAGCCAGCTGGCTGTCACAACAACAGCCTACACAAATGTCTGGAGATTGTTGTGGCATTCTAGCAACATCCTACTTCACTCATAGTGAAAATACTCACAGCATTACAAATTGTATAAATACTGTACGAAAATAAATAGTTTACTTTGTTGTAGTATACTATACTATATGGTTACTATACTATATACTATATGGTAGTACAATAAGGTTAACTGAGAAGAAAGCGAGGAGAAAACAGTACTAATGTTTTTCAATCATCAGAATCAGTATATAGATACGATGTTGCAGTTGAGTATTATTGCAAGCTAAGCATATAGCCGATAATTAATTGGTAGGCTAATGGCGGTATAAATCCACAGCCATGTTTTAGTGGCATGATCGACACTGCCAGGCTAATTTCACTGCCAGTCATTAATTCTCCTAAAGAGCCTGTTTCTATTCAGTATACACCAAGAAGACTTTGCATCAATAGCAGCTCTACATTTACACTAATTATCACTAAGGGTCACTAAGGATTCAAGAAAGTAAATGAAATGCCTTTGAATGAACCACTGTCACGTCTATATTAGTTCAACCTGTTCGGTATAGCTGTAGAGAGTTGAGAGTAAGTAACGTGATTATCCAAATCAAGTTAATGATGAAGAAATATGCTAAGGAGGCGAAATCCCACCTCCCTCTTTCCTTAGCCCCTATCTTGCCACTTATTATACCTTTAATAGAGCTTCTCTCCTACACACTCATGTAGGATAACATAATAATTACAGTGGCCATTGTACTGCTCAACATTGGTGATACAGTGTCAGTATGCATTGTTGGTGATCTATGAATTGCATTCTATTGTTACACTCCATTTACATCACTCTGAATAGGAATGTAGGCCAAATGCCTAAGCTGTGAAAGGAATAAATAATGTTTTAGATGTAAGGTTTAACTATAGTTTCTCACAAGATCTATTGAATATTTCTATTGAATTTTATGAAACAGGATTCATAATGTCATTGCCTAGACCACTGGTTCTCAAAGTGGGGTCCGGGGAGGGGGGTCCCCATAAGTCCTTGAGGGGTTCCAGGGGGTCTGCAGCTAAATTTGTTATAACATTCCAATCAGTTTAACCACGTTAAGCCTATTTTATACTTCGGCTACTCAAATATAGGTGATGTACAAGCTCACAATGCATCACAATTTTTCACAGAAAGATTTAGGGCCAATTTAGCCATTTAGAGTTGGAGCTGTGTATCGCCATCCAGACGATAAAGTGGTCAATGCTTTGACTACACAAACAATAGCCAACCAAGCTCCAAAGTTGTATGATGTGTTCGTGTTACATAAAAGACTGAAGCATCGCAGAAACCATTCAAGCTAAAAGTATAATGCAAATGTGTACTTCTCTAAAAACAAACACAACAGTAGAACTGTTATCGGTATAACCGACCGCCATGACATTAAAAATGACAGAACAGTCAACAGAAAGGTTCTTCAATGTTGCGTGCTGATTTTTCGGATTAGAGCTGCAGTGACCTCTTTTTCAACCCTTTATTTCTCATACGTAAGCCATTCCTGCAACTTGATTGGATGATGGGTCGGGAGATGGGAAGCGCAAAATGGAGGGTGGTCATGTTGGGATGGTGAAGGGCCTAGTGTGTCTCAAAAAAACAATTCCTTACGTACAGCAGGCTGGAGACGGAGCGCACTGCGATGTGTATTTTAATTTAATTCTATATAGATTAGGCCTACTTAAAACAAGCAAGAAATAAACCTTAATACATTTAAAATACTATTTGCCAGCAGAAAAACCAACCCCCACTCATGCAACCACATTGCTCAGCGTAAAATGTGTTTAACTATTTATTTAATTGTACAGTAAGACTCGTATGAAGAGGGGACAACACTTATTAACTGTAGCCAACTAGCCATCTTTACTGTAGTGTAAATAATCTAAGTACGTGAGAGAGAGAGAGAGAGAGAGAGAGAGAGAGAGAGAGAGAGAGAGAGAGAGAGAGAGAGAGTCGAATTCCGTACACGGGTAGAAGATTCCTTTTATTTTCTGCATCATTTTTCACAACGATTGGGTAAGTTTGGTATTGGACAACAAATCAATTATGGAGTTATAACAATTATAATAATGATTGCAATATTTTAATAAATTACAACACAGCCAATACAGCTGAATATAACAAAATTATATAAATAAATCAATAGGCCTAAAGCTTTTTATGATCTCCATGAATAATAATTATATTCAAAAGGAGACAGATCCACATTGTAATCTACTAGTATATAGGCTATTTACAATAGGTTTGCGTAATGCTGATAAAAAATATTTAATTTAATTTAATTTAATTTAAAATAAAATAAATCCAACAATCAATCCAATATATACATTAAAATATGAATATAACTCTAACTTCTATATATTGTTCTTTATACTAAAGGTTCCCAACATTGAATCCCTTCTGAATTTTTATTTAGGCCTATAAGCACAAAAAATAAAATGCTAAAAATATATGACAACTCTAAAGAGCCCAATTGGCAGTATAGCCTACTTCAGACAGTGTTGCTAGTTCTAGATCTTAAGCCTAGGCTATAGGCTACTTCATCCAAACTCTGCAAAGTGTACTTTTAATGTAATGACTATATTGAGTCTCTATACTGACTTTGCTCCACTGGCCTAATTCAGCGGGATGTTATTAAATTATAGTAGCCTAAAGCAATCATCACACATCTAAAACAATATAAACAAGGCCTTTAGCCTACTTCTGCACTGTATGTAGCCTACCCCCCCTCTACAGTTACTTGGCCGTACATACTTGTTGTAATTATGATGTTTGCCTTAACTGACCACAGGAAGACAGGTTTGTTTTCAAGTGTAACGTCCGACTGACGCACCCCCTTCTCGCATCAATTGTGTTCACAACACATGCACTGTGTCTTTTCAGCGACTAATTGCGATGGAACATGGAAGCGATCATGAATCATTCCCCAAAGCTGTTTACATATACCCTTTATTAAAATATTCGCAAAGCACCTACTTATGTGCGCATATAGTGGGATTCCCGTTGAGCACCCATTCAACCTGTTTCATTGTCCGTTTAGCCATGCACGCTCCCTGCATGCCCATCAGCTCTCCGCGTCCGAGGCGAGCGCACAGTAACGACACAGGCACACAGCCCTTTTCAACTGGATAGTGGATTGTAGTACGTGTAGCCTATTGATATTTTCACTTAAAGCCCATAGAGACAGGTCTTTAAAATATGGTGCTTTAATCACCGCCGGTCATGTATAACTGCATGGGGAAACCCCACACAGATCCAACCCTTAACGGTCACTTTTTTGGGGGCTACGGTTCGTTATAATCGGCCCCTATCAGGTTAATCATTCCAGACACAATGTAAGCTACTGAGATGTATCGGCGTTGAACGTCAACACGTGTGATTTATCCGCCAAGCATTGATGCCCTTCATTCATGCCATGCCAGCCAGCATCACCCTACCTGTGGGGATGCGGGAGCATGTTTTGTCCATTCCGCATCAAGATAATTTTTTTGTATTGTGTGTGTGTGACTCGGTTACAAATCACAGCAGCAGAGTACCTGCTGCGATGGTGAACAGAACACAGACACTATATAACAGAAATCCGATGCATTTTCTTTGTCCCGGTACTCTGTAATAAACCACTGAGCAAAACCGTGCACTGACGCGCTTCGCACGGAAACTCAAGCCGGTAAGATGTGGCGAGTGAAACATTATCTTACCTTCAACAGCAATTACGGTGGGTATTATCCATAATATCCATAGAATATCCATTATTGGTTTCTTTGGACAGCAGATTAAGAAGCCCAGGCATTCAAATAAAATGAGTCCTGAAAGCCATTGACAGGGAATGCCGAGCTGCGGGGGACGCTGAGCGGACCTTCACCTTCAATGGAGCGCTCCCAGTAGCCTACATGCAGAAACTACTCGCATCTCACTGCAAGTTTGGACGAGACCAAAAACCGCAGACAGAGGGGAGCGTTGTAAAAATGCTCGTGCGGAGCGCCGCGCCGCCAAAACAGCTTCACCTCTCGTGCTCTTACACAAATCAACATTTGTTTACGTCAATAGGTTTTATTTGTTTATTTCTGTTGAAGAAATAAACCACCCTTTGCGAATTTTAATGAATAGGCAGCGGTTTCTCGTGAGCGCGGTCCTCAACCCCCTCGAAACAGCTTCAATTTACCCTGCTGTCAATCATCGAGGGAAAGACTCCCAACAATCTGCCGAAATTAAGTGTCTCTCTTGACAATGTGGGGTCGACGCTTTTGTAGAGCACTATTCTGTGAATTTCTGTCCACGATCTGGACTGGTGGTTATCCCTCCCTGCAGCCACTGTCGTGGACCTTTTTATTTTATTTATTTTAAACTCAAGTTTTAAGTTGCTCTACACTTCTGTTCTACAGTCTATTGCACACGTCTATGGATCAGGACCAAAAACTTCGGTTGGCGCTCTAACAGGTGGTGCCAAGAAGCAAGGAAGTCAATGAAGTAAGTTGTTGTAGCATGTAGCCTATATTGCCTAATGACAACTACACTATTTTTGCTTTAATATTTTGACATTAGTAGGCCTCCACCTCCACCACGTTGTTTAGTGTTGTTTTTTGTTTTGAGTAAATATTGAGAAGGCTGACTCTTATAGTTATTGAATTAAGCTTATTTTTGCTTGGGCCTATAGCCTACCATTTAAATGTATAATGTGGTTTTGATGTTCAAATAATATTAAGTTATTACAGCCTATTCAATTTTAATCATCCATGCCTTAATGGCACAAATATATTTCATATAAATTACCTTACTGACTATTTTATATTATTCAGAGTAGAATTGAAAGAACCCTATTCCTAAACTGCCAAATAGGCTATAGAAGTAGAAAAAAAAACACATGCACTTAAACAGATGCTAAGCCACAATGATAAAAACGAAAATAAAAAATAAAATAGAGCAGAATGCAAAACAGACTGCATTTTTCTTTACATTTCACATTATTTATGACATATTAAAAATCTTAGTTTGAAATAAGAAATGACTGGTACACTACTAGAGCAACTCATAAAGTGAGACATGAGACCTGTAGACTGGGTTTCCCATGGTATCCCTCAGCCTTGTCTAGACTACAGCCTATTAAGACTAACTTGAGAGCCAAGAGGCAGATTTTGGGAACTGCCCGTGGCTATGGTTATGTTATAGCTCAAGAGTCCTTCATATAAAATAGTGCAGACCAATATTAAAGTGTCTCAAGAAATCACGAGAAAGAATGCATGATAAGGAATATGCTATAGTTTGTATTTCCTTATTCGATTTGTAATAATATACTTATTATTACTTTGCGTATATTGTTGAACCTTGTCACTGATGCTGAGAATGCAAGTTGCCTAAATTTACAGTGTGTGTGTGTGTGTGTATATATATATATATATATATATATATATATATATATATGTTATACAGTATGTTATACAGTTAACATACAGTACAACATGAGTTTATGAGTAATCAATCAGTAACAGTTTAATATTTTTCTTTTCTCATTTTAGATGGCCAGTGAAGTTCACAATATGAAACTGCAAATAAGCTCGTTGTTATTTGAATCATTAAAATTACCGTAAAAAATGAAGTCACTTGACTACAGTAAGTAGCCAATGATTTTCAATATAGCCTATTTATTTCCTCTATGCAGAATCATACATACTGTACACTGGGTACACTGTTTATTAGCAGAATATCTTTATGTAGCTGCAATAGAATTAATCATCTCAAATTATTCAAATGTATCTACCTCTGCTTTAAGTTGCATCGAAATTTGCAAACAAATTATTATATTTTCATGCTTTTCACAATATTTTTTACAGGAATATTGTTTTCTGTAGCAGCTGTCAATATTGGTTAGCAGAAAAAGTGACATGTGCATTCACATGGCACCTCACGCCATGAAGCCACAACCAGAACTTTGGAATTTCCTTTAAGCAGAGTAAAAAACGTTTTCCTGTACCAGCAGCTGGCATCACAATCTTTCTCAAACATCTTTATACAGAGGCCGAGGCATGATGTAACTATGAAAAGAAAAAAAAGTTATAGATTGGGGCTTTTACCAGAAAGGTGACGAGAGGGGATCTCACTGGGACACAACGAGTATACCATGCACTGCATGCAGCTTTTTAAAAAGGTCTGAGAAACAATGAGTCACTTCAATCCCACAGTGACATTTGAAAAAATATTTTGTAATAAAATATGCCTTTCATATAATCATATTTGGTTCATCTGAATTTCTGCACTGCCGTGCCGGCTTCTCACAGCAGGTGCAGCGAGCCAAGTTGTCTTATAACTGCTGTACACAGTTTGACTGTATTGATTCCAGGTCACTTGACTGGGCTGACTCCAGATCATGTTCACAGTGCTTGTACAACAGACATGGGACAGCGTGCTAGGGCACAGAGAGGTTGCTCCTTACGGGGACAGAATTGACTCCCACAATAAGAGAATAATATGGATGGAAATTATACGAGTACTCTCAAGTACCTTTACTACTTGAGAGCTTTTAGTTGTGTTGCGATTAAATAAATTAATAAATGTATGTACAGAGTCCTGTCCTCGACATGACAAGAAAAGTTGAAAACCCTCTGGGTGCCTTTGTGATTCTCCATGATGCAATGCATCTAACTGTTAGATTCGAACACAATGCATAGCCGTATAGCCATATGAAAAAAGGCTACCTATAGTAGCATCTCTGTTTTCAGTCATGAACATGAACTTTCATATATAAAACACTTGATTCATAATGAAATGAACTCCTTAAATCGCACAAAATGTATATCAAACATGATTCTGTCTCGGATGAAGACCACTTCTGGTCCCTCAGCCCCCTCCTCCGTTATTTTGAGTGCTCAGATCGTTCCTAATTTTTCTGATTCTGTCTCTATTGCATTGCTTGAAAAGAGTCTAGCAATTGATTTGAACCAAGAATTTGCCTAAACAAACACGGAAATCAACTAGTATTATAGGCAATGTTAAATTGTTTCATAATGTTATGAGCTGCCGTCAGAGTAGGCAACAGGGAAACATTGTAGTATTTCTGGAACAGTATTCTTTTTTTTTGCTTTTGTGCCTTAATTGATAGTTACAGAGAAGATGGACAGGAAAGAGGGAGAGAGAGAGGAGAGAGTCATGCTGCAAAGGTCATCATGAACGGGACTCGAACACGCAGTGCGCTGTCAGGCCAGAGCCGATATTATGTGGCATGCGCCTGGACCACTAGGCCAGCCCTTGGAACAATATTTCTTTATGTGTTCATTTGAATGTAATCTGTGTTTGTTGGTTAGGTGAATAACTGCTGGTTTATAATCAATGAATCTAATATAATCGGAGTAATGGAATATTTACCGGTATATATATTATAACAAACAAAAAAATCACAATATAAAAATCATATATAATCACATTATGATCCATAGAAAAATGTTTTGTATTCCTGTTTCCCATACTATAAATGAGTTGGATTGCAAATGGCAATTATAAAGGTAATGCAGGAAATGGTTGATTAGTTTGTACAGGAAGACGTTGTTGAAGGGTAACAGTGAAGGAGTGCAGGGTGGGCCCAGGCCGTGGCGTAACGGTCTGGGCACCGGACTGGTAATCCAGTCGCAGTGTGCCGCGGGTTCGACTCCCGAACCCGACACGGCCTTTACTGCATGTCATCCCCCATCTCTCTCCCGTTTCCTGTCAGCCTACTGTCTGTCCCTTCAAAAATCAATAAAAGGCGTAAGCCGCAAAAAAATATCTTAAAAAAAAAAAAGAAAAAAAAAAGGAGTGCAGGGTGCTCCAGTGACCCACCTGGTAGAGTGCCTGTCAGTCGTTCTGTGGCTTCCAATCCCACTAAGGCCATTTCTGCATGTCCTTCCCCTGCTCTCTTTCCCAGTTGCCCGTCTCTCCCTGCTGAAGATCAGTAAAAACCATGTTTCTTGAAATAATATTAGTGAAGCAATATGAAAATCTACTAGAGAAATGCACACAATACACCCTTTATATATTACCCTCAATAATGTTCACTTTCACATGTTGCCAACAACCAAACACATTTTTTCATTCATTAGATCATTAAGGAGATGAGCTGAGAAGAACAGAGAAATCCCAGGAAACCTGCTGTTAATAACATGCCATTCTGATCGCATGCACTTGTATGCATTCCAATTTCCATTCTATCCCAAGCCATGTGCAAGCTTTGAAAGTCACTTGTCTCGTTGCATCAATACTGCCACCCAGTGCAGAACCTGAACATGCAAAGAGTTCTCATGTCCTCTGAGGACACATTCATTAGTAAATTAATACAAATTCCTTGTGAGGGAAAAGTGATTATACACAGTAATATCTTAAATGTTTTGTTACATGTCAAATTAAATATTGATATTAAAACTACATTGCAATAGAAACCAATGCAATTAAATTAAATGTCATACAAAATTCACAATAGTGTCAAAGTTTTGTCATACAAAATTCACAATAG
The DNA here is from genome assembly GCF_964188405.1 of Protomyctophum parallelum. NCBI lineage: Eukaryota > Metazoa > Chordata > Actinopteri > Myctophiformes > Myctophidae > Protomyctophum > Protomyctophum parallelum. Next base: position 31,571,554 of record NC_139703.1, on the reverse strand, counting down.
TGTCAAAGTTTAGGATTATATGTTTGTCATGTCTAACGACCTACCGATTTTAATTAATTGATTAAACTCTAATGAAGATTAACATTAAGTGGAATTGATTTCACCTGGTGCGGTATTACCCATAGTCTGTGTCAACAGCTGGATAAGGAGAGTAGGAGACCCCTGACCCCATGGTGAGAACGATCTATGGACCCCTCTAATCTAGAGAGACCCTTTGCAAGTGGATTAACCTTAGTTGAGACCACATTTCCACAAGCCAGGAGTAGTAGAGTCAGCCAGATTGGAGCACTGACACATCAGAGTATGCACAATGTACTCTTTTTCTAAAGCAGAACTAAATATATATGTCTGATATTTGTGACATCCTTTGCCAGGAATCCATTCCAAAGAAATGGCAATTATTTATGTTGATATACCGGAAAAGTATTAGCGGTATACTTTTTTTCTTCTTCAATGGAGCCAAGGACAAATATGAGCTTACAGCGTATCTTTCATGAATAGTCAGCCCACTGACTGCCGAATTGGGTTACCTTCTGCCAAAAATGTAATTTGTAATTTAATCCCTAAATTGGTCCAGCTTTAATTACATGGACCAAGTGACATGGTAGGATTTAATTTACGTCCTTGTTGGGAGAACTCTAGACACTGATGCTGCTACAGTACGTAGTAAGATATGCTGTTGTTCTCTCTATTATATTGCTCAGTTACGTGATGACATAAATACGAGTCTTTATTGTTTGTAGAGGGGTACTGACTTTTAGTACCAAGTTAGAAGAGATGTGTGTCTGAATGCATGCTCATTAAGAGCACTATTTCTTATCAGTATATCTAAGCACTTTTGACATAAAACCATTATGGCTGTGGTTCAGAATGCTGACATCTTTCATAACAAATATCTTAATTGATACAAACGATCCACTGAATAATTTATTGTGAGATAAAAGATATATACTGCATGTCGTTGTCAGTTCAGTGTTGTATTTCAAATGCCATAAAAAATACCTTTAACAATTTAACAGAGGAGAATTTCCAGACTTGGCAGCTTATGCTAAGCATCAATTTTAAACAAAAGAATGTTGCTATTTCTAGACATTTTCTAATCATGAATTATTGACTATGCCAATAATGGGATGACCAGCACACTCAATGGAGACTTTGAGTCAGTTAAGTGTGTAATTATTGAAAATAGGTCTGCATGTATTGCTATGAGCTGGGGAGCACCTGTAAGCAGGGAGTAGGCTGAAGGCCCTACATCCTCCCGGTGGGGGCTCCTCATGGGCAGGAGTCAGTATGAGATGCAACATCAACACAACAGAAATGTGTGTGGGTTGGAATTAATCGGAATAACGACGAAATTGGACAGAAAAGATAATTGGCTACTCTAAAAAAAACATCTGGGGGGAATGCCTCTCACTTGTACACTGCATATTCCATATAAAAGTAGCTTGTTACATCACATTCATAAACTATGTTGTTTACTAAAGAAATTAAGTCTAGAAAATGTAAAAAAAAAAACTAAAACAAAGGTAGAAATATATAAAACTACATTTTGTTATTTAATCACTGGATAAACTTCATAAGCTCTTCATTAGTCAATGAACCTTAAATGTGATGCTCAGTACATGTTCTTTCAGTTCCATCACTGCCACAAAGCATCTCACAGAAGCAGATGGATATTAAACACTAAGAGGATTCCTCTTCGTTTGCATGATGCTCTGGACCTTTTGGTGGCACTATTCTCATCCTGACCGAGCACTCCTGGCTTATTGGGACCTCATCCAGTGAGCCAAGAGATGCTTTGGGTTAAGCTCTCTCAAAATATCACGCAAACAATACCACCTCCACCCACAATGACTTGCTTGGCAGACTGAAACCCCAGACAAACCACACAATGAGAACGTGGCATTACAATATATGGCCAGGTGGGATTAGAAAGTCAGAGTAGGGTCTCATGACTGAACTCTAGCCTTCACCCGGGCTCCCCGAGGTATGTGTGTAAAGGGCTCGGTGTCAGGTTTACTCACTTTAAGCTATACGCAGAGTCGCAGGCTTCACAGTTAAATCCTAAGGGTTAATTTAACTCAGAGTGTTACAGGTCCATTTGGTTACATTTTACAGTCTTAGAGTTAAGAATTCCACTAAATAAGACTAAAGTTTGGCGTTTATTCACTGTGAAGTGTGCTTCAATTCAACCTTGATATAAATATTTCAACAATTAAAAGTACTTGCACTGCAAATTTGATGAATGTGTACAGAGATACAGAGATGAAAGCCAGCAAGCTTTCATCACTTCAAATCATTACTAAGTAGTAAGTTCCATATCTGTTACACTGACTTATGTTCATAAAAATTATATTTTAATACTGAATATATGATTGAATTACATGCATGTTGTCATCTGTTTGACTCAGTATACCATTACAGAGATGTCCAAAGTAAGGACTGGCGCTGTCAGGACTTAAAAGTGCGGGGACATTATTGGGGACACGATGATGTCATGACATACCATTGTGTATTAACCCGACTGACACCTTGATCAAGTTGAGACTAACTGCAGTTAATTGCTGCACGCAGCAGCCAATACAACGACTATTGCGCAGCTAAATGGAAACAGTGCAAGACCATGGCATGCACCAGCGCCTGTCGGGGGGAAATAAATAAATAAATAGACCAGGCATCCCCCAATAGTGCGGGGACATTCAGACCCATATGACCCCACCTCCAGCGCCTATACTGGATGTACTGGCTGGGAAAATATGAATGCATTGTCACAGTGGATGGCAACAGTAGTGGAATGCACACATAGGAGTGTGCATGTTTGTGTGCATGCATGGGCGACTGGGTGTGATGAAGTGTGTGTGTGTGTGTGTGTGTGTGTGTGTGTGTGTGTGTGTGTGTGTGTGCGCGTGTATGTGTGTGTGAGCGTGTGGTAAACTAACAAAGTTAAATTAACACAGGACCTTATGTGCTATTAATATGCATGCAAGTACGCATGTCAACCAATGTGTGCCAGTCTGAGAGAGGAAGAAATGCTGAGGGGTGAGAGAACTGTCAAGAAGCACAAGGAAGTAGAGCAGAAGAATATGGGAGTGACATAAAGGAATCCTGGAACATTCTGCCTTAAGATGAGTGAGGGCTGCTAACAGTTGACCAGGGGCTACAAAGGTCGTTCCCATGGAAACCTTTGCTCGGAGAGATCGCTGACCCTCCCGCCTCGCGATACAAGCGGAGCACAGATTGTAGGTCACATATGGCACCAACGATCCAATCAGTCCTAATCTGGCTTGACTCATGGGTCAGAAATTATACCACAAAGCTGGTTTACACTCTCTGGCTTATCTCCTCCGCATTCTATAGTATGATAATGGCTGTGTTTAAGACAGAATTGATGTCCAAACGATTAAATGTGTACATCAAAAATGTGTGCCTGGGGTAAACACAGGCATTAGCAAAGTGTGCCCTCTCTGACCTCGGAGGTCATCAAATCCCAATAACTCAAAATGTGTTCAGTTTGAAATGAGTTCAATAGGTGTATAAATCCAATATTGTGTATAGACTGAATATTAGCTTTCAGTATTAGCTAGAATATTTTATTTGTATAATTAATTCAAATTGATTATGATGTGTTTATGTTACATTTTGAGATTTGTCCTTGTAAATTACACATAAGAAATTTTGATCCTAATTTAATTATCAAAGTTATGGCCACATCCCAGTGTTCAGTGTTCACCACCAAATGTTTGTGTGATTCTGCAGATTGTTTCCAAAGTTGTTGCCAAAGCAAGAGACTATGAGGGAAAACACTACTCAGTCAAGGCAGCAGGAAAAACACAATGGTTTAAAATTCTGTAGATGTCATGTTTCGGGTATGCAGAAATAGAAACGCCAACCTCTCACAAACGGTAATAGGGCTTAACGCAATGTACCATTTTGTTTAATTCAGAGAGCTGCTAAAAATCTAATTTTAGGTCAAAGTCAGCTCTGTGGTCTGTATCACCTAAATTCTTAATACTCCAAATCAGTTATCCATGATTTGTACATAGAAGGAACGCAAATTGTCTCCATCCTGTGGGGTCAAGTCAAGTGACATTGCCACATGTACGCGATTTACCCAAACGCTCACTATTCAGCTGGTTGTACACCTCAAATAAAGAGCACACGGATAAGGATGTTGCATCTAATCCGGATGTAATCACCATTCACCAACACAAAACATGAGGAAATTGATCTCTCTGGAAAGGCTCAGACAGCTCAGGGAATAAATATATAGCATTTCATAGAAACAGACAATTTAGTTGGGGAGTGGCACTGTGGCAGACAGAGCTTCCAAATATTCTTTCTAAGTTCTATCAAATGTATCCATTTGATTTCCCCAATACTTGTCTGCCGTTGGGGCTCAACAAAGTGGCACTCTACATGTACGGGGTCATGCTCGGTCAGACCCAGTAAAAAAGAAAAAAAAGCCTCCCAATCTCTGCGTCTCTCCTCATTCCATCACAGCCCTGTGGTTGGCGATTTCATGAGTGAGCGGGTAATAAACACGGGTGACTGGGTTCTCACCTTTTCCTGAGATCTGTGAGTGAACGGGCGTCTGCAGTGGACAGGTCTGTAGTGGCCATATGGGAGTGATTGGGTTTTATTCTCATTGATGGTTGGAGTAATAATGCATTTCAATAACTGAACTTCATTACAATAATCTGATTTCTCAAAAATTTAAAGAGGCCTTAAAGCCTATACGTATACTGACAGTTGCTGTAAAATAAGATTTTAGATTTAAAAATGTACATCACTCAGAAACATCTTGAAATGGTGTGTATGGGGTGTATTCATGGCATGCTGCTGCATGAAATACTCAAATTAAATTACAGTATGTCAATTGCATTTTTTTTTAAATCCAGTTATTCTATTGTGTATGCAAAGTAACCAAAAGAAAAAAGTCTGAGATTCATTATCCCTGGGAGTGGATTATGTTAATGAATAACAGCCGTACCATTTTCAGCAGGTAATCTGTTATGAATAGTATTCTGAAAGTGTGCACCCATATGGTGGATGCTTTTATCCAAAGTGTCTTGCTATGATGTGTTTAGCATGTGGGCGGTGCCGTGGGAATTGAACCCCTAATTTCTGTAATGCACGGCCACAATACAGTAGAACTCCCAACACTGTCTGTTTCTCATATATTTTGCATATACTGTCTGTTTCACATATACCCATGTCTGACTCATCTGTCAGAATAAAAGAGTTAAGGAAAAGAAATATGTTTCACAGGAAATCCAACCCATCCCCCACCAACTCATCCACGTCATGCTTTGTTCACGCTTCAGTCATACCCATTACTTAGCACAGGAGCATTTCTTTACGTACAGTCGTACACGGTTTATCTTTGTAGATCATATTTACAAGGAAAGAGTATCACACCATCCAGAGTGTAAATCGTATTTACAATTTAAATGGGTATGTGGTGTGTTCAAGCTAGAGCAGAGTCCTTTATAATTATTTATTGGCCAAGTTAGTTAATCACAGGTTTAATATAAAATGTTATCTATTATCTAAAACCAACCACACCTTCATTTAATTAATTAATTGTATATTTGCTGAGGTTGTTTTGGGATAAGTCTCTTCAAAGACAAATTAATTATTACAGAGCATACATAAGAGCACACAGATTGCATGCAATTAATCAAAATTAAATTAAAATTAATTAAAATAATGTAAAATGACGTAATATATTTTTGATAATGCCCTGTTTTTGAAACATATATAGTGTATACATCAAGTGGCATCTGAGGTAGATGTTTGACGCATGATTAATGTGGTTGTTGGGTGATGGAGCCCACTTGGATACGGTATCTTACCGGTAATTATTAATTTATTTTTGTAGCCAGGGCTGCAGCTAAGAAATGTATATTCTGTCAACCATGTCAAAATCTTACCCCCCCCCCCCCCCCCCATGATGGATGACTATTATTTTTTATGAGTGAAAATAGCATTTATGGTATTCCATTATGGTATTTGTACAACAGTATAATACAGGTCTATCAGTAATTGATAGGTTAGGTTGATAGGTTAGGTAGTTGATAAAACGCATTTATATATAAATGCGTTGATTCGGTGATATTCGAAATAAAATAATACTAAACCTGCTTCTTGATTATTCAATTAACCTACATAAGCAAGATTAAGTCTGTTAGATATTCTAAATATCGGTTTTGATATATCTTTGGTTAATTGCCCACACCTAGTGTACAGTATAACAATGCCTGGGTCACGGTTATGTACCTCAGTGATCAGACTGGAGTGATCCTTGGTCTTGTCTCTGTGCCTTGGGAATTGTGTGGTCATGATGATGCATGGTATGGTGATGAGGCATGGCAACATAAGATGATGAAGTATCACCTCAGTTTGTGTTGTAAATGTGTTTTTGTTCATTCTTTTAAAAGTGAAATAGAAATACTTTATATGCATTATATTGTACTATGTTTGTCATCATGATGCTGCCTCTCTCTCTCTCTCTCTCTCTCTCTCATAATTTAATCAACTGTACCACATTAAAAAACAATTCATTAAATGGCGAAGTGTTCTAGCAGTCAAAACTATAGCTATAGAGCCAATTTCATTAGAGCTAATCGGCACTGGGGCGGGCCAGTCACAATAGAGCCAATAACAACCATCTGACTCCAACAAACACCACAGCCTAGCCTGTTCTCACACTCATGTTGCCCTTCTGAACCGGAGGAGGCTGTATCTTTAAAATGTCTTCTGGGTTCACTGAGCATGATGGAACTTGGTCCAGTCAAGTGCACCCAGTGTGAGTGATCTGGCCTTTTCTTATTACTGAATCATGCAATGCTCAACCTCTCAGGCTGCTTGTTTTAGGAAAGCAAAAAACTTGGCAGAGAGAGAGAAGTAAAATTGGCATAAAGGTGACGAGAGCTGGACTTTGACAGTAAGGCGATCTGAAATTGCCTGTAATGCCTTGTCTGTAAATTGGAAAAATTGACCTTGCGTGGAGAGGTGACACAAGCATGCACTCTGGTTTGGTTCAGTGGCACAGTGAGGTTTCTGGAGCAAGCTGCAGCAGAGCCTGAAGGCCAAGCAAATATTTCATGAGTAATTTAATATCTGGAACATTAGAGAAAGCTCCACTCAAGAAACCGGCCCGGAAATAGACAGTGATCTGGGACGAAAAGAGGTAGGGGGGGTCGACAAAATGAGTAGTTATTGCTGTACAACAACTCTCCTCCAAATCTGCCGGAGGCACAAGTCTCAACGGGTACCTTGAAAGTTTCAATCGCTGCCCCACTATACTCTGGGTCTGCACTTGGGCTATAGTGTTTTATATTTCTTGTCGATAGTATGTATTTATTTAATTTTTTTAACGTTCCGTTTATTGAATTTTAAGTGTTTTGGTTTTTGAGTGGTGCAACCACTCCAAGGAACAGCAATGTCCGTGTTCACCTATGTGCTGGTTCATACACCTATGTGTTGGTTCATGAGCACCAGTATGACTATTAGTACCAGTAGGGTACTGTTGTAGGGTACTGTTGCCAGAAACACAGAGAGAGAGAGAGAGAGTGCTGCACTGTTGCCTGCTAATGAGAGAGAGGGGGGGGGGGGGGGAGTTGCACCACTCAGTTCACACGGGTGTGATTTTTTTGTACAAAATCAGAAATAATAATAATACTTTTAATTTATAATGCACTTTACATTTGAAACATCTCAAAGTGCTACAAAGCAGAATTATTTAAAAGGAAAAATAAGAATAAAAACAATTGAAGCATTCTGTGATCACCAAAACAGCTAAAAGGTTAGAAAAACACTAGGCAAATGCCTTGCTAAAAAGGAAGGTCTTTGGTCCCTTTTTAAAAGCATCCACGGACTGTGGTGCTCTCAGGTGGTCGGGGAGGGCATTCCACAACCGAGGAATTAGTTATTTTGAGTGTGTTTGATGTATGAGCGAAGGGAAATAAATTGACAGTGTCATAAAGAGTTAATATATAATATGATATGTATTTTTGTGTTATTTTTATGCTATGATGATGAATTGAATACACAGGACCACAATGGAAACAAGTCCCCAAGACCTTTTTGCATTATCCTTTCTGCCTAAATCGCACCAAGCCTTGGCAGCACATCACCCCCACTACACACGTACACAACTGCACTGGCTTCATGTTCATTTCCCCATCAATTACTGTACAAACTCCTCCTTCTCAGCTACAAATGTAAAAAAAACTCCCTGGCTCCACAGTAGTGCCTCTCAGGCCTCCTCTATAAACCTTCTCTAAAACCGAACCTCAAACCTGGACGTCCTCTCTGTCTGGCTGTCCCTTATACAAACAAACAAACCTTGGGGGACAGAGGCTTCAGTGTGGCAGGCCCCCCACCCTGTGGAACACTCTCCCAATAGACACTGGACTGTTTTAAGGCTGCCTTGAAAAGACACCTATTCTCTCATTATTATTATTATTAATATTATTTTGGTTGTTTGTTCTCTCCCCATTTCCTGTCAGTCTACTGTCTGTCCCTCAATAAAAAATATAAAATAAAGGCGAAAGCCACAAAAAAAAAAGTGTCCTCTCTGATGAATGAAAGCACGGCACGCTGTATGCAATTCCTGCGTCCATCACAGGAAGTCATGTTTGGAATCTTAAATAGTTATTCTTAATCACACTGTGGGGTGTCCAGGTAGTGGGTAGTGTAGACTCAGAGGCAAAACCACCATCACAGAGAGACAGGTTTTCTGCCTGAAGCATCCAAACAAGAAGGAGGCACTGCGCCTTCCTTGTTTGGATGCTTCAACCAACACAAATGGCAGTGTTTGGAGGTATGAAGCTGGCAGGGCGTTTTGCCCTGCCAACATACAGACGAAAGACTGTGGGCATGGTCCAAATGGGGCAAGGTGGGGGGGTCTCTGGTGCACAGACTGCTATTCTGTTCTCTGAAATAAAACTATGCTACAAACAGGTCAAAATAATTTGGTTAAATTAGTTTGTCCTTGGCAGATCGACCTTAGATAAACTAGGAAAACAATCAAGCACAGTGCAAGGTCATGTATAAGTCATTTATAAAACAAATGTTCACAGTAGTAGTAATACATTCCTCTCATCATCCATGCTTTCCTTTGCCAAATGACTTCTGTACGGTACATCTGAGTGTGTGCAGTGGTTAATGGCAGCAGCACTGGAGAGTTTGTCGTAAATCTACTGAAAATAAACATAATTTGCCATCTACTGTGTACTGTCACAATGTGAAAGCAGCATTTGTTGACCAGGGTCAAGTCATTACTGCCTGCCTGGTGGACTAGACCTAGAAAATGTGCAATTTAGGTGACAGATTACCATGCAGCAAGTATTTCACATTGTGGGAACATTGTTACATCATATACTGGATAGTATGTCAGTGCAGCCAGGATCTGCCAAACACAGTGGAGAAGGAGGAGGTTTAGTACCTTGCTCAAGGTGTTCACACAGTAACATTTTAGCATGGTAGCATAGCATTTCACTTGTGACTGTGACATTTAAACTGAAAGGTTAAAGAGAGAAACTATGCAGAGTACATTTGGGATGTAGTGGTACTGTGTATAATTACACACAAACAGAAATGTTTGAAGGTGTGGTGCTTCTCTAGGCCAGAGCAATGGAATATACCAACCAATGCCTAAACCTATTTACTTTCCTATTCTAGGTGTAACAATCGCCCTCTTCACAGCAAGGCAAATTATTAACTAAGGAATAAATCAGCGGGATCGTGGGGTTTACTTTGAACACTTTATAGGAAGTTGTAATCGCAGGCAAACAGTACACTTCACAATTACGTCTCTCCCTGTCTCTTTCCCTACTAAATGATATAAACAAACAAGAAAACAAACTCAAAACAACAATCAATAATTACATTCAAACCCCCTCCCGCCCCAAACCAGTCCCAAAGTCAGCGGAACGCAACCGCGTTTAGAATTAAACAAAGACCGCGTCCGTCCTCCTCTTCTAACGAGGCGCGCGCATGTTAAAGTCTGCAGTAGTTTAATCCAGCGCAATGAACGAAACGCTTAGTATTGACAATCCTCCAGGAACACTTTGGAAAGATCTCACCGATCGTAGCAGCTCTGTTAGCCTCCAACCGCCGGCAGATATAATCCTGTTTCCAACACCGATCCCCGACGGCAACTCCAAGTGCGATGCTTTACCCGAGGGGCACGACTGTCCTTCAATTGTCACGGCTGCAGATCACTGCGTTAAAACTTAAAGAACGGTTTTAACGCGACCTGGCGCCTGGAGCTCCTCTTCTCCTCCGTGTAGGCCTACACACTTGTTTGTTTGGGAGATCCCTCCCGTGTGTCACTTCCTCCCATTAGTAAACTTGGGTGGTGGCATCAATCAGTCATTGACACCTACCAATCACCCTAGTACCAGACCCGTTACCTTTCACATAGAAATAGGAAAGAATAAGACTCTCACAAATCTCATGTTACATATCACACGTATACAAATAACATGCACAGAAAATAAAGCAGAATGAAATTAATAATGTGCTTTTGTCACAGTCCCCCCCCCCCCCCCCCCCCCCAGCTGGAAGCTAATTCTCCAAGTCCTCTCAAAGGAGGGGTTGAGGTTGACCACATTAACACATGTCTACTTTCTACGATCTTTCCATTTCCTTAGGTAAACTTAAGGGCCTATCTGACTCGTCTTACAGCTGAACCTGACCATTTCGGGGGCACTAGCTTTGACGAGTGTGCTTCAAATGAGTGGAGAGGTTCTCGCCCAGTCCAAAGTGTCTGGCTGGAACTGCGCATGGTCCCGCCAGGTTTCATCATACTTGGCTTTTCTGGCCTGAGAGCCTCCCACCCCTCGTTGAACTTCTCTGACCATGGCCCACCTGGTGCTGTAGTCAATGGTGACCTGCAGCATCGTGCTTCTTCTCCCGCATCTCGAGACCGGCCCCGTCGGGTCGATCAGAAGGGCAGGTGGCGCCTGGTTTCCTTGAGAGGGCTGCAACCTACCGGTCGGCTCGCTTTTCTCTGGCGTGCTCCGCTCGGGAAATGTACTCCCACACGTCTCTGCGGATCGTTGGCCACCAGGACACATCAAGGATCCAGAGGAGTCCTCAGCCGACCAAGATGACCACTCGTCCGGCGGTCATGGAACTGCTCCAGGAAAGGGTGGGTCAGGTTTTCAGGCACCACGACCTGATACTTCCATCCAGAGCCGTTGGTCGACCGTCTACGATACAGGATACCCTGGATTTCCTCATAGCTCATGCGGCCCGCTCGTTGGTCGGACGGGTCCAGATCTTCCCGTAGACGGATGACTTTGGGATCAGCACGTTGGGCCTCCTTTAGGCCAGTGTTGTTTTCGTCAGGACTGACGATAACGTAAATGACGACGTCAACGCCCCTTTTTCAAGGACTAAGACGGACTAAAACGAACGACACTAAAATATTTCGGGACAAGACTGACGCTGACGAGCTAAATACCGTAGCTCTGTTTGATGACGATGACGAGACGTGTGTGTGTTATTGTTGACAAGACGAGGCTACACGAAAATGTTAGTGGATTGACGAACAAATGCATGAAAATGTTCCGCCAATAATGTCACTGCTCTCGCCGCTATCCTCCTCTCCAGTCTCCTTTCCTAGTTGGTCACGCCCATCTGCATGCATGCACACACACACACACACACACACACCGTCCCATTTCGACTCCGTGTGCGTGTGCGTGTCCTCTTTAGACCACCACCAGACTGGGGGAAGCCGGCACCGCTGGGATCACTTTGCTTGTCCCCGTGGATTGGAAATAGGATTTAAAAGGCTATCCGATGATAGCGTGGATTACAGCACAGTTGTGTGCAATTATTCAATAAAGAATTCACATATCACCGCACCTCGTCAAGCCTCCAGTGTCGGCTCAATGCGAAACATGTTGCACCGAGCCTAGCCTGGAAGCTAACGTCAATCAACAACAGTAGCACTGGTCGATAGTGTAGTTAGGACTCAGGAGTTCTATGGTACTTAATTTGATCCTTTCCCCTCACTCACACCCGCGGAAGTGCTGGCTGTGCAGCCTCTCGTTTTTAACATAAAAAAAGATGTGAAAGCCTACTTTCCTCCTTCACTATGGATCAGAGCTAATGTTATTCCAACTCCCAGTAGCAGTTCAAGTACCCGACCAGATGACATGGTTTCTAACTAAACGGTTATGGCCAAATAAAATGTAAAATCTGCTATGGCTGTTACTGTATGTCCACGGAAGAAACACAGAGGTGTTTTCTTATGGTCATGTCACATATTTGCTGCACCAATTGAAGCCCCCCCCCCCCCCCCAAACCCTGTAGGATGCATTCCCCAAAACTCTCAGAGACATGCCCCCACCATCCAAACCTTCAATATTACTTTCCCCAGCTATTTATTTTTATTTCCTTTAATAAAGTTGTTTTTGATTCATGTCCCCCTTGTAAAGCATTTTTGGGTACTCAGAAAAGCTGTATATAAATTATTAATCTTGAGATGTTATTACTACAAAAACAATGTTTTATTGCTTAAACTTATGTATTCACTATTCATTGATTCACTAGTATACCAAAATCCATTAAAAAAATGGCTCTCTCACAGTTCTTGGGTCAAATAATGATATGCGATTAAAATGTGATTAATCGAGATTAACTACAAAGCCTCTGATTCATTAGATTATTTTTTTTAATCGAGTCCCAGCTCTAATTAATACCTGTACGCTATAGACATTTTATTTAAAGACATTTTTTATTTTTTGACAAACTGGACTAAAACCTTTTACTAAAATGACTAAAACTGACTAAAACCATAAGGAGTTTCCGTCGACTAAAACTATCAAGGATAAAAATGACTAAGACTGACTAAGACTAATTAAGCATTTTTCCAAATGACTAAGACTGACTAAGACTAATTAAGCATTTTTCCAAAAGACTAAGACTGACTAAATCAAAAAAATGCCTGCCAAAAACAACACTGCTTTAGGCCATCCAGGGTTAACCCTGACGGCCACTTCTGGATCAGGCAATCCACCTCAGGTGGGACATCTCGACACGGGGAGAGGGGATCGCCAAACAAACAGAGTGCAGGCTTGCACGGAGGAAGAGAGGAGCTTCAGGCGCCAGACAGCGTTTACAGTACGACCGCGATTTAAGGTGTAAACGAGCTTACCTGCAGCCATAGTCGTTGTAAAGAACAGTCGGGCCCAGCGGACTGGGCATCACGGGTGCCGCTGCCGAGGGGGACCGGAATTGGAACGGAGGATAACCAGCCGGTGATTGGAGGCTATCAGGGCTACTACTGCTACCAGTGAGACCGTTCCGAGGTTGTTCTGTGTGGATTGGATTACAAATATAGGGGTACCCCGAACGTTTTTCATATTTTCGTTGGATCGTTTTTTGAGCAGAGGAACTTTTTCGTTGCGTTGGAAGTTTGGGACAGTTGTATAGACTCTTGCGTGCGCGCGCCTCGTCTGAGGGGAACGACGGACGCGGACATTATTCTCTGCTGACTTAGGGGGGGTTTGGGAAATAATTATTGTTTGGTCTACGTGTGATATGAGTACATGCGAAACCTGTGATATATGCACTTCCAAGTCATGTGGGAGGTAATGGGCCTAATTAGCATGACAGTGATTGCTGCCACACGCCACTTGACAAATAGAGTGTGTGGTGCAGGAAGAAGGAGACCTGTGTACTAGTGTGAACGGGTGTGAGGAGGAGATCTCAGAGGCGCCAGGGTCTGTGTTTAGTGTTTAAGTTACAGTAACTAACTACTATAGCAACCTGCAGCCTAAACATACAAACTGTCGAGCTCAGCCAAGCACGGAGTAAGCGGCCGTGTTGGGACGCTGGGGAGACTGTCGTCGGCGCTGGATCCGTGAATGAACTGCCAGTCAACGAGGAGCATCGCAGGTGAGATAAATCCGTGTTCTGTTGGATTCCTAATGGATTAACGTGCGCTTCATATGGATCTGTGGAACTATACTGCAGGAGCATACTGAGAGGACGGTCGCGGGACCATTCGTGATTCAGAGCTCCTTCCTCGCGTGACGAACTGGTTTTGTTTGTTGTTTACAACTGACGTTGGGACTTTGTTGGGTTGAAAGGGGATTGGGGAATTGAGTGTTGGTTTGTTTGTATGTTTATTATTTTGGTACATGGTCAGTAGCGAGCGTATTGTATTACCTGATTGTTTGATTTAGTTATTAAATATGTGAGTTTCATTAAGCTAAAAACCTGCCGATCCCGTCTTTTTCCTTTAGTTAATAGTCTCCCTTTCTAAACAAAAGGCAGATTGTTACATAGGCATGTCATAATATTGCATGTTTTATTATAATTGTATGTACCAATGTCTGTTGTTGTTGTTTTGTTTGTCTGAGACCAAGGACCACAATGTAAACAAGTCTAAGACTTTATTGTGTTTATCCTTGATGTTCTTGTTCATGAGAAACATGTGTGTATATTATTTTTTTATTATATTGTTTTATCTTAACCAAAACTAAGTAAAATGAATCAAGTCAAATCAAAAGCAGAATATTCGGCAAACTTTCTGCAAAAAATGCAGATCTACAAGCTATTTTCGGCAAAGAGAAGAGATTTGATGTAGAGGGGGAAAAGCAGGAAAACAAGAATAGACCCCTGAGGGACCCTGGTCAACAAAGTATAGGGTTTGAGTGGTTAAGGACAGTGCTGCTCTGTGCAAGCTGTGGATAACACAATAGACACTGTAATAAAAAATTTATCAAATTTGAATTTGGTTATGGATTAAAACCATTTTAGCATCAGAAAGTTTAGACCATAGTTATATAGTTCCACAGTTGAGTTTGATCCTAGGAACCGCTAACTGTGTATAATGATATCCTTCTACCCTAATAGACAGGGGGTACAAGAGCACATGGCCGTTTATCCGTGGTCCTTCTCCTAACAAACCACACTGTTAGCACACATCTCTCCATGCTAAATAAAATCTGCACGCTCCCAGAATCCAGCTGCACTACATTGCATCCACGCAACTGTCATATTTACTGTACAAATATTACTTTTATCAAACACACTGTTATTGGGCAACATTTTGCTGTGACGCAAATTACATCACAACTTTCTCATTCCCCGGCACCTCCCCTTTTCACTGCACACACACACATACACACATACACAGGGCACAGCAGCACGGTACAGCACAGTATGCTACAGTACAGTACAGTACAGTACAGTACAGTACAGTACAGTACAGTACAGTACAGTACAGTACAGTACAGTACAGTACAGTACAGTACAGTACAGTACAGTACAGTGGAGTACAGCGCAGTGCAGCGCAGTGCAGGACAGGACAGTGCAGAGGACTACAGTACAGTACAGAGGAGTACAGTATACTATTCCCGCTAGGTTGCCACATTTACGACATCCAAGCAACTTGGTATATAGAAACATTGCCACTTGCCATGCTTGCTTTTAGACGGAAATAAAAACAAGCTAAACAAATAATAGGGCCACTCAGCCAGGTTGCCAACTTTGCACTTTCCAAGCAACTGGATATATGAATACATCATGGTTGCTATGTTTGCTTTTCCAAGTAAAAAACAACAACAAAAAAACAGTATTGAGTATCACCCTTCCGCAATTGCCTTCTTCCCATTTGCGATGCGTGGCGCTAGGATGAGCTGGCCGAAGGCCCGCAAAATTCTAGTATATTGAAAAAGCAATAGACACCCTCGTTCTCTGCCGATAACGACGACAAGCCTCTCTTATTTACTTATGATGGAGTTGGAGAACCTTTTCATGCCCTCTGCAAAGGAATTTAGGCTACAGTATACAAAATTGGCATATTCCAAATCACAAAAAGTGAAATATTAATATTTTATTCCTTGGAACACAATATTTGCCACATACGCGAAATCTCGGGATTTCGTGCTCGCAACCGCCTTTGCCAGCACGAGAAATCTCGGGTTTAGTTAATTTGTCTAGTGACTACCCCCGCCTCCTTATAACCCCCTAATGTATTCCCTAACCTGTACATATTTTTGTTATTTTTACCTTCTATGATGATTTGAATTGTGTTGTTATTTTTCATGCCATGATTATGAATTGAATACCCAGGACCTGAATGGAAACAAGACCGCAAGGAAATTTTTCGGTGATCCCTTTGGACCTGTGTTTGACTGTACCCTGTACCTTTATTACATAAAGTATTCAATCAATCAATCAATCACTCCCTTTGACTCTGCAAGTCTGAGAAAACGATTGGCTTGAAACCTCAAGACCATAATACCCAACCAATATTTTATATAGTTGTCTTGTCTTATTGGCCGATATGTTTGAACTGTGAATGTATATGATTAGTTAGTTTTATTTTATTTTACGTAAATGTTGTTTGAAATGTGTTTCAATTACCCCGATTACCCACAAGCCAAAACGTTGGTCTGATATGAAAGTTGTTCTAGTACAAGTGTACATTAAAATCGATGGCTGCCAACGAGGACATCGACACAGACGAGGTGACATCTCTTGTGCTCAAAAAAGTGACAAACGATGGTAGTAGTAGAAGTGAAGTGAGAGAATTCACAGATCTTCATGCACTTAGCTGTCCATATAACATAGTCTCGATGTGGTCTAAGGAGGCATTGTGTGATAATATTGGACAATTTGGTGACAGATCAGCTGGTCTATCAGAAAAAACATCTCCCTGTAATTGAAGTGAAATATTGCTCATTTAAAGCTGCTGTAAAAAAGTACCCGTTTTTCCTCCAGGGCAATTACCATCCCCACTAAAATGTTGGAATTGAATAATAGGATAATTTTTGGTTAATTGTTTTTTTTTTTAATTCTCAAGTTAATTGTCATACTATAATAAATCCTCAACAGGAAAAGCTAGTTTTCAGTAACCTATTTTCTTTAAATTACTATTCACAAAATTGTCCCACAAGAGGGTAAAATGCCATTGCCAAACAAGGCTCCATTTCATGAAATAGTTACCCATCATTTTACTTCATACAAAGCTTTGAAAACCAGCCTTTATAGTTGCATCTCTACTAGGCTTCTATAATTATGTTTGGACGATCTCCCACAGAATGGAATTTGTAAAACTACAATAGCTGGATTGGCATTGTTATCCCAGACAGGATTGATTTACACAGAAACATTTAATTGTTTGTTTTTGGGAGATAAAAAGTCATGTCTACTCTACAGTAATTTGCTGTGCTGAACCAAAATGTTATGCTGCCGTGCCTTGGTGTATGCGTCTTGAATGTTTGTGTGTCCATGTGAAGCACATGCACATACATATACACAGTAAAATCCTTAGTGTTAATTCTGAGTGTTCAAATGTTTATGGAATAATAATAATAATAATAAACTTTATTTGTATAGCACTTTTCATACATAAAATGCAGCTCAAAGTGCTTCACAGGGCAGGACACAAAAATAAAATACAATAAAACACAAGTAGTTAAAATGATAGAACAATAGCAGAGAACAAAACCGAATATAAGAACATAAAATAAATAAAAACACATAAAATAAATAAAACTCAACTAAAAGCAAGGGTGAAGAGGTGAGTCTTGAGTTGAGATTTAAAAATGTCTACAGAGGGTGCGTGTCTGAGCTCGAATGGAAGTTTATTGTCTCCACCAGGCCGAAGGCATGTGGGGAGAGTATGTTTTGCACTCCGTCCGTCCGCGTGTCCGTCCGTTTGTGTGTCCGTGTGTCCGTGAACAGCTAATCTCGGCCACCGTTAACCCGGTCGATGCCATATTTTGCACACACACTCCCTGGATGCCAACCATGAACCTCTGCCCCAAACTTTCCAGAACGGCCTGTTATAGCGCCACCAGGAGGCCGCTTTGTGCAAAACAAGTTTTTCCATGCCATATTTTGCACACACACTCCCTGGATGCCAACCATGAACAATTTTTTTCGCCATCGCTTTTTTCGCCATCGCTTTTTTTTCGCCATCGCTTTTTTCGCCATCGCTTTTTTGCCATCGCTTTTTTCGCCATCGCTTTTTTGGCCATCGCTTTATTCGCCATCGCTTTTTTTTGCCATCGCTTTTTTCGCCATCGCTTTTTTCGCCATCGCTTTTTTTTGCCATCGCTTTTTCCGCCATCGCTTTTTTTCGCATCGCTTTTTCGCCATCGCTTTTTTTCGCCATCGCTTTTTTGGCCATCGCTTTTTTCGCCATCGCTTTTTTCGGCTTTTTTCGGCTTTTTTGGCCATCGCTTTTTCGCCATCGCTTTTTTTCGCCATCGCTTTTTTGGCCATCGCTTTTTTGGCCATCGCTTTTTTGGCCATCGCTTTTTTCGCCATCGCTTTTTTTCGCATCGCTTTTCGCCATCGCTTTTTTCGCCATCGCTTTTTTCGCCATCGCTTTTTTTTGCCATCACTTTTTTCGCCATCGCTTTTTTTCGCCATCGCTTTTTTCGCCATCGCTTT
Source organism: Protomyctophum parallelum (assembly GCF_964188405.1). Classification (NCBI taxonomy): domain Eukaryota; kingdom Metazoa; phylum Chordata; class Actinopteri; order Myctophiformes; family Myctophidae; genus Protomyctophum; species Protomyctophum parallelum. The sequence continues at coordinate 31,553,119 of NC_139703.1, read as the reverse complement.
TTTTCGCCATCGTTTTTTTGGCCATCGCTTTTTTCGCCATCGCTTTTTTGGCCATCGCTTTTTTCGCCATTGCTTTTTTGGCCATTGCTTTTTTGGCCATCGCTTTATTCGCCATCGCTTTTTTTTGCCATCGCTTTTTTCGCCATCGCTTTTTTCGCCATCGCTTTTTTTTGCCATCGCTTTTTTCGCCATCGCTTTTTTTCGCATCGCTTTTTCGCCATCGCTTTTTTCGCCATCGCTTTTTTTCGCCATCGCTTTTTTCGCCATCGCTTTTTTCGCCATCGCTTTTTTCTGCATCGCTTTTTCGCCATCGCTTTTTTTCGCCATCGCTTTTTTCGCCATCGCTTTTTTCGCCATCGCTTTTTTTCGCCATCGCTTTTTTTTGCCATCGCTTTTTTCGCCATAGCTTTTTTCGACATTTTTTTTTTTCGCCATCGCTTTTTTCGCCATCGCTTTTTTTCGCCATCGCTTTTTTCGCCATCGCTTTTTTCGCCATCGCTTTTTTCGACATCGTTTTTTTTGGCCATCGCTTTTTTCGCCATCGCTTTTTTTCGCATCGCTTTTTTCGCCATCGCTTTTTTTCGCCATCGCTTTCTTGGCCATCGCTTTCTTGGCCATCGCTTTTTTCGCCATCGCTTTTTTCGCCATCGCTTTTTTCGCCATCGCTTTTTTTTGCCATCGCTTTTTTCGCCATCGCTTTTTTCGCCATCGCTTTTTTGGCCATCGCTTTTTTGGCCATCGCTTTTTTCGCCATCGCTTTTTTTTGCTATCGCTTTTTTTTGCCATCGCTTTTTTGGCCATCGCTTTTTTCGCCATCGCTTTTTTCGCCATCGCTTTTTTGGCCATCGCTTTTTTCGCCATTGCTTTTTTGGCCATCGCTTTTTTGGCCATCGCTTTTTTCGACATCGTTTTTTTTGGCCATCGCTTTTTTCGCCATCGCTTTTTTTCGCATCGCTTTTTTCGCCATCGCTTTTTTTCGCCATCGCTTTCTTGGCCATCGCTTTCTTGGCCATCGCTTTTTTCGCCATCGCTTTTTTCGCCATCGCTTTTTTCGCCATCGCTTTTTTTTGCCATCGCTTTTTTCGCCATCGCTTTTTTCGCCATCGCTTTTTTGGCCATCGCTTTTTTGGCCATCGCTTTTTTCGCCATCGCTTTTTTTTGCTATCGCTTTTTTTTGCCATCGCTTTTTTGGCCATCGCTTTTTTCGCCATCGCTTTTTTCGCCATCGCTTTTTTGGCCATCGCTTTTTTCGCCATTGCTTTTTTGGCCATCGCTTTTTTGGCCATCGCTTTATTCGCCATCGCTTTTTTTTGCCATCGCTTTTTTCGCCATCGCTTTTTTCGCCATCGCTTTTTTTTGCCATCGCTTTTTCGCCATCGCTTTTTTTCGCATCGCTTTTTCGCCATCGCTTTTTCGCCATCGCTTTTTTTCGCCATCGCTTTTTTCGCCATCGCTTTTTTCGGCTTTTTTCGGCTTTTTTGGCCATCGCTTTTTCGCCATCGCTTTTTCGCCATCGTTTTTTTTCGCCATCGCTTTTTTCGCCATCGCTTTTTTGGCCATCGCTTTTTTGGCCATCGCTTTTTTTCGCCATCGCTTTTTCGCCATCGCTTTTTTTCGCCATCGCTTTTTTCGCCATCGCTTTTTTCTGCATCGCTTTTTCGCCATCGCTTTTTTCGCCATCGCTTTTTTCGCCATCGCTTTTTTCTGCATCGCTTTTTCGCCATCGCTTTTTTTCGCCATCGCTTTTTTCGCCATCGCTTTTTTCGCCATCGCTTTTTTTCGCCATCGCTTTTTTTTGCCATCGCTTTTTTCGCCATAGCTTTTTTCGACATTTTTTTTTTTCGCCATCGCTTTTTTCGCCATCGCTTTTTTTCGCCATCGCTTTTTTCGCCATCGCTTTTTTCGCCATCGCTTTTTTCGACATCGTTTTTTTTGGCCATCGCTTTTTTCGCCATCGCTTTTTTTCGCATCGCTTTTTTCGCCATCGCTTTTTTTCGCCATCGCTTTCTTGGCCATCGCTTTCTTGGCCATCGCTTTTTTCGCCATCGCTTTTTTCGCCATCGCTTTTTTCGCCATCGCTTTTTTTTGCCATCGCTTTTTTCGCCATCGCTTTTTTCGCCATCGCTTTTTTCGCCATCGCTTTTTTGGCCATCGCTTTTTTCGCCATCGCTTTTTTTTGCTATCGCTTTTTTTTGCCATCGCTTTTTTGGCCATCGCTTTTTTCGCCATCGCTTTTTTCGCCATCGCTTTTTTCGCCATCGCTTTTTTCGCCATTGCTTTTTTGGCCATCGCTTTTTTGGCCATCGCTTTATTCGCCATCGCTTTTTTTTGCCATCGCTTTTTTCGCCATCGCTTTTTTCGCCATCGCTTTTTTTTGCCATCGCTTTTTCGCCATCGCTTTTTTTCGCATCGCTTTTTCGCCATCGCTTTTTCGCCATCGCTTTTTTTCGCCATCGCTTTTTTCGCCATCGCTTTTTTCGGCTTTTTTGGCCATCGCTTTTTCGCCATCGCTTTTTCGCCATCGTTTTTTTTCGCCATCGCTTTTTTCGCCATCACTTTTTTGGCCATCGCTTTTTTGGCCATCGCTTTTTTTCGCCATCGCTTTTTCGCCATCGCTTTTTTTCGCCATCGCTTTTTTCGCCATCGCTTTTTTCGCCATCGCTTTTTCGCCATCGCTTTTTTTTCGCCATCGCTTTTTTTCGCATCGCTTTTTCGCATCGCTTTTTTCGCCATCGCTTTTTTTCGCCATCGCTTTTTTTTCGCCATCGCTTTTTTGGCCATCGCTTTTTTGGCCATCGCTTTTTTGGCCATCGCTTTTTTGGCCATCGCTTTTTTGGCCATCACTTTTTCGCCATCGCTTTTTTCGCCATCGCTTTTTTTCGCCATCGCTTTTTTCGCCATCGCTTTTTCGCCATCGCTTTTTTCGCCATCGCTTTTTTGGCCATCGCTTTTTTGGCCATCGCTTTTTTTCGCATCGCTTTTCGCCATCGCTTTTTTCGCCATCGCTTTTTTCGCCATCGCTTTTTTCGCCATCGCTTTTTTTTGCCATCGCTTTTTTCGCCATCGCTTTTTTTTGCCATCGCTTTTTTCGCCATCGCTTTTTTCCGCCATCGCTTTTTTGGCCATCGCTTTTTTGGCCATCGCTTTATTCGCCATCGCTTTTTTTTGCCATCGCTTTTTTTGCCATCGCTTTTTTTTGCCATCGCTTTTTTCGCCATCGCTTTTTTTCGCATCGCTTTTTCGCCATCGCTTTTTCGCCATCGCTTTTTTTCGCCAGCGCTTTTTTCGCCATCGCTTTTCTCGCCATCGCTTTTTTCGGCTTTTTTCGGCTTTTTTCGGCTTTTTCCGGCTTTTTTCGGCTTTTTTCGGCTTTTTTCGGCTTTTTTGGCCATCGCTTTTTCGCCATCGCTTTTTTGGCCATCGCTTTTTTCGCCATCGCTTTTTTCGCCATCGCTTTTTTTCGCATCGCTTTTCGCCATCGCTTTTTTCGCCATCGCTTTTTTCGCCATCGCTTTTTTCGCCATCGCTTTTTCGCCATCGCTTTTTTTCGCCAGCGCTTTTTTCGCCATCGCTTTTCTCGCCATCGCTTTTTTTCGCCAGCGCTTTTTTCGCCATCGCTTTTCTCGCCATCGCTTTTTTCGCCATCGCTTTTTTCGCCATCGCTTTTTTTCGCATCGCTTTTCGCCATCGCTTTTTTCGCCATCGCTTTTTTCGCCATCGCTTTTTTCGCCATCGCTTTTTCGCCATCGCTTTTTTGGCCATCGCTTTTTCGCCATCGCTTTTTTGGCCATCGCTTTTTTCGCCATCGCTTTTTTTTGCCATCGCTTTTTTCGCCATCGCTTTTTTCGCCATCGCTTTTTTTTGCCATCGCTTTTTTCGCCATCGCTTTTTTTCGCCATCGCTTTTTTTTGCCATCGCTTTTTTCGCCATCGCTTTTTTCGCCATCGCTTTTTTTCGCCATCGCTTTTTTGGCCATCGCTTTTTTCGCCATCGCTTTTTCCGGCTTTTTTCGGCTTTTTTCCGGCTTTTTTCGGCTTTTTTGGCCATCGCTTTTTCGCCATCGCTTTTTTCGCCATCGCTTTTTTGGCCATCGCTTTTTTGGCCATCGCTTTTTTTCGCATCGCTTTTCGCCATCGCTTTTTTCGCCATCGCTTTTTTCGCCATCGCTTTTTTCGCCATCGCTTTTTTTCGCCATCGCTTTTTTCGCCATCGCTTTTTTCGCCATCGCTTTTTCGCCATCGCTTTTTTTTCGCCATCGCTTTTTTTCGCATCGCTTTTTCGCATCGCTTTTTCGCCATCGCTTTTTTCGCCATCGCTTTTTTTCGCCATCGCTTTTTTTTCGCCATCGCTTTTTTGGCCATCGCTTTTTTGGCCATCGCTTTTTTGGCCATCGCTTTTTTGGCCATCGCTTTTTTGGCCATCACTTTTTCGCCATCGCTTTTTTCGCCATCGCTTTTTTTCGCCATCGCTTTTTTGGCCATCGCTTTTTTCGCCATCGCTTTTTTCGCCATCGCTTTTTTGGCCATCGCTTTTTTGGCCATCGCTTTTTTGGCCATCGCTTTTTTGGCCATCGCTTTTTTGGCCATTGCTTTTTTGGCCATCGCTTTTTTGGCCATCGCTTTATTCGCCATCGCTTTTTTCGCCATCGCTTTTTTCGCCATTGCTTTTTTGGCCATCGCTTTTTTGGCCATCGCTTTATTCGCCATCGCTTTTTTTTGCCATCGCTTTTTTCGCCATCGCTTTTTTTTGCCATCGCTTTTTCCGCCATCGCTTTTTTTCGCATCGCTTTTTCGCCATCGCTTTTTCGCCATCGCTTTTTTTCGCCATCGCTTTTTTCGCCATCGCTTTTTTCGCCATCGCTTTTTTGGCCATCGCTTTTTTCGCCATCGCTTTTTTCGGCTTTTTTCGGCTTTTTCCGGCTTTTTTCGGCTTTTTTCGGCTTTTTTGGCCATCGCTTTTTCGCCATCGCTTTTTTCGCCATCGCTTTTTTGGCCATCGCTTTTTTGGCCATCGCTTTTTTTCGCATCGCTTTTCGCCATCGCTTTTTTCGCCATCGCTTTTTTCGCCATCGCTTTTTTCGCCATCGCTTTTTTTTGCCATCGCTTTTTTCGCCATCGCTTTTTTTTGCCATCGCTTTTTTCGCCATCGCTTTTTTCCGCCATCGCTTTTTTGGCCATCGCTTTTTTGGCCATCGCTTTATTCGCCATCGCTTTTTTTTGCCATCGCTTTTTTTGCCATCGCTTTTTTTTGCCATCGCTTTTTTCGCCATCGCTTTTTTTCGCATCGCTTTTTCGCCATCGCTTTTTCGCCATCGCTTTTTTTCGCCAGCGCTTTTTTCGCCATCGCTTTTCTCGCCATCGCTTTTTTCGGCTTTTTTCGGCTTTTTTCGGCTTTTTTCGGCTTTTTTCGGCTTTTTTGGCCATCGCTTTTTCGTAGGGATGCACCGATCCGGCTTTTTGGCATTCGATACCGATTCCGATACATGGGGGTCCAGTATCTGCCGATCCAGAGTACCGATCCGATACCCTATGTCTAATGTATAATGTAATGTATTTAATACATTATTATATATATTATATTATATATAAAAATATAATATATTATTAACACGTGGATTAATAATATTGGTCAACCACGGCGATTTCTGAGGGTTTAACATTCTAAGTACAAATAAAAGCTGTGCAGTATTATGCACTTTCATAGTTTTTATTGATTTAATACGCAGATTACGTCTTTGGCCACTAGGGGGTTTTATTATTATTATGCCTATAATTATTATTTTTGGTTTATAATCCATAGTTACTATGCATAATAATATTATGCCTATAATTATTATAATAATTATTATTTTAGGTTTATAATCCATAGTTACTATGTATATTATTATTATTATTATACATAGTAACTATGGATTATAAACCAGCTAGGCCTACACATAAAAGGAAAGTTGTAAAGCACAACCACAATTTAATTTATTTCTGACGATAGTCAACCACATCATTTTGGTTTCTATTCCTTTTATAACTCTAGTTAATGTTCTATTCAGATATTATTCAATGCATCATTGCCAGCATTAGCCCCATATGTTCCCTCTCCCTACGCACATTCTGTAGCTACTGTGGGCCAGCATACTCAAACTACTATTATTATTTTAATATTCGGAATCCCCGCACGCACGCACGCACACACACACACACACACACACACACACACACACACACACACACACACACCAACGATCCCTTTGCTGCAACGTTAGCTTGCTAGCCTAGCAATGTTGTGTAGGTAGGCTACTGTTGATAGCTTTAGCAGCTATCGCTAACATGAGGAACAGCAACAACAAGTAGGATGTAATTGAATGGAGGCTTTGGCAACTGTCCTCTTTGGCTCTCCGTGTTCATCGGATTCTTTATCTTACATAAAGAAATACGAGCGAACTGCTAAAAAAGTTAAGAACACAGCGGGGGGACAGAAGTGACAGAACGAGACAGACTAGTGTAGTGCACAGTGACTGAGCGCAGCCCGAGCCCCTCCTCTCCCTCGAGGATCAGGAGGGAGAGGGCTGAGGGAGCGAGGGGGCTGTTTGACTGTGTGTGCGCACTGGGAAGGAGCATGTCTCAAGTTCCAACGGGAGAACGGAGCGGCATCTGACTGGATCGGATAATGGATCGGCCCATTGCCACCGATTCCCGATCTAGAATTTTAGCCTGGATCGGCGCCGATCTCCGATACGAGTATCGGATCGGCGCATCCCTACTTTTTCGCCATCGCTTTTTTGGCCATCGCTTTTTTCGCCATCGCTTTTTTCGCCATCGCTTTTTTTCGCATCGCTTTTCGCCATCGCTTTTTTCGCCATCGCTTTTTTCGCCATCGCTTTTTTCGCCATCGCTTTTTCGCCATCGCTTTTTTTCGCCAGCGCTTTTTTCGCCATCGCTTTTCTCGCCATCGCTTTTTTTCGCCAGCGCTTTTTTCGCCATCGCTTTTCTCGCCATCGCTTTTTTCGCCATCGCTTTTTTCGCCATCGCTTTTTTTCGCATCGCTTTTCGCCATCGCTTTTTTCGCCATCGCTTTTTTCGCCATCGCTTTTTTCGCCATCGCTTTTTCGCCATCGCTTTTTTGGCCATCGCTTTTTCGCCATCGCTTTTTTGGCCATCGCTTTTTTCGCCATCGCTTTTTTCGCCATCGCTTTTTTTCGCATCGCTTTTCGCCATCGCTTTTTTCGCCATCGCTTTTTTCGCCATCGCTTTTTTTTGCCATCGCTTTTTTCGCCATCGCTTTTTTCGCCATCGCTTTTTTTGCCATCGCTTTTTTCGCCATCGCTTTTTTTCGCCATCGCTTTTTTTTGCCATCGCTTTTTTCGCCATCGCTTTTTTCGCCATCGCTTTTTTTCGCCATCGCTTTTTTGGCCATCGCTTTTTTGGCCATCGCTTTTTTGGCCATCGCTTTTTTGGCCATCGCTTTTTTCGCCATCCCTTTTTTTCGCCATCGCTTTTTTTCGCATCGCTTTTTCGCCATCGCTTTTTTCGCCATCGCTTTTTTCGCCATCGCTTTTTTTCGCATCGCTTTTTCGCCATCGCTTTTTTTCGCCATCGCTTTTTTCGCCATCGCTTTTTTGGCCATCGCTTTTTGGGCCATCGCTTTTTTTCGCCATCGCTTTTTCGCCATCGCTTTTTTTCGCCATCGCTTTTTTTCGCCATCGCTTTTTTTCGCCATCGCTTTTTTGGCCATCGCTTTTTTCGCCATCGCTTTTTTTCGCCATCGCTTTTTTCGCCATCGCTTTTTTCGCCATCGCTTTTTTCGCCATCGCTTTTTTTCGCCATCGCTTTTTTCCGCATCGCTTTTTTTCGCCATCGCTTTTTTGGCCATCGCTTTTTGGGCCATCGCTTTTTTTCGCCATCGCTTTTTCGCCATCGCTTTTTTGGCCATCGCTTTTTTGGCCATCGCTTTTTTCGCCATCGCTTTTTTCCGCCATCGCTTTTTTCGCCATCGCTTTTTTCGCCATCGCTTTTTTTCGCCATCGCTTTTTTTTGCCATCGCTTTTTTCGCCATCGCTTTTTTTCGCCATCGCTTTTTTTTGCCATCGCTTTTTTCGCCATCGCTTTTTTTTGCCATCGCTTTTTCGCCAGCGCTTTTTTCGCCAGCGCTTTTTTTTTCGCCACATCGCTTTTTTTTGCCCTCGCTTTTTTCAGATTTATCAGACTCCATCCTGATTGGTTAAGATTGGCTTCCAAAGTTCACAGGAGTGCTCAGTTTCAAACAAAATGCTGCAAATCATGAACACATCGCGTGATTTCCGTGAAATTGTGCACCCACATTCCCACTAGGCCGAGGACGAAATGCCACATGAACAATTTCAACTCAGCCTCAAGGTGGCGCTATAACTGGCCGAAAAGTGTTTTTACCTCTAACTGCACGGATCTGTGGATAACCTGGTGGAGACCTGTGCCCGGAAGGGCACTTTTTCTAGTTCCAGGCTGTTGGGCCATAGAAGCAAAAAGCTGCCTCACCGTACTTTTTTGTGCACATACCTTTAGGCACTTCAAGTAGGCCAGCGTTGGAGGACCTGAGGGGGCGGCTAGGGACATATCTAGGTAGGCAGTCACGGAGGTACGGAGGTGCGAGACCATTGAGAGCTTTATAGACAAGTAACAGAATTTTAAAGTCAATCCTGAAAACAACCGGAAGCCAGTGCAGTGATGCCAAAACTGGAGTAATATGTTCTCTCATCCTAGTTCTAGTTAAAACTCTAGCTGCTGCATTTTGGACAAGTTGTAATCTGTCAGTCGCTTTCTTAGGGAGTCCTGAAAAGAGTGCATTGCAGTAGTCAAGCCGAGAAAAAACAAAGGCGTGGATTAGCGTTTTTGCATCGTCCAAGGACAAATAGGATCTGATCCGTGCAATATTTCTAAGGTGAAAAAAAGCAATCTTGGTAACATGATTAATGTGTGAATTAAAATTCAATTCAGAATCAATAATAACCCCCAGGTTCTTTACTGTACTGTTACCTTCTACAGTCAGGTTGCCAAGTCTGCCAATTATTGATTATCTTTGCTCGCTAGAACCGATTATGAGAACTTCCGTCTTATCCTCATTCAGTTTGAGAAAGTTCTCACTCATCCAACACTTGATGTCAGACAGACAGGTCAACAGCGGGTCCAAAGCACAGGGATCGTCTGGGGCCACAGCAAGATATAGTTGGGTATCATCAGCATAGAAATGAAAATTGACTCCGTGATTGGTAATGAGTTCACCCAATGGCAGAATGTACAAGGAGAACAGCAGAGGACCAAGAATGTGTGTATATCAGTGGTTGATCGTGGGGTTGTCGGTTCTGTGGTAGATTTGTCTACTGTGAGGATGCAGAGAGTGACCCATGCCATAAGGCTTGACATCAACAAGCGCGTGTCAAATAAAGGTCAGAAATAGTTGGCCCTCTGATCTATCCATGCAGATAATCCATCCATATCACCCTAGGGGCACTACTGCCTGTTAAATCTGTGTCAAACTACATGAGGCCAATACACCGGGCACCCTCCACTGCATGTCCCAAAATGATAATACAATTGACGCAAACAATGCAGCGTGACACAATGACAAGCTTAGCAGAGATAACTCTCACCACGTGACTCGACACCGACTACACTGGGTGCCCTCTTTTTGACCTTTTAAATGGTGCATAAGTGGTGTTTACAGTAGCTAGCTATCCATCTATAATGTAACAATGTAGAAATTGAATGTTACACAGCGACAAAATATTTCCCCAATCCACTTCAATGTGCAGCAGTAGTTCAGAAAGCATTCACTTCAAAAGGGCAATAGATTATATTGGACTGCATAACAATTTTCGAAGAAATCAGAGCTGCTGATGCAAGAAGTCTATTTATACAGAAGACTTTATTATAATCTATTATACAGTAGGCCTATTAGTTCAGTGTTCTATATGTACCTCAAAATATTATACTATAACATCCACCCATTGCTGCTAAAACTTATTTGTATTGATGTTGTTAAAACACCCCGAACGCCTGGGGTTATTTAATCCATTAAATTGCCCAGTGATTTATAGCAGCAGAGCACTTTTACCGACGGACCGGATGTTATCCCGGATGTGGCTGAAGCAGCTAGAAAGATGTAGCCAACAGCTCTAGAGGCGCTCGGCAACATCGAATGTTGATAAATAATCTCCGTCCTTTTGATCAATCTTCGTCCTGGGCGCTGGGCGTTACTAAATTGAAAAGGCGGAGAACTTCGTCCTGTACGCTCAGGTTGTTAACAGTCTTCCGGAACATGCCACACTAAACATTTCGCTGCTTGTATTTGTATAGGTGAATTACCAAAAGCACTCTTGATTCTTCACCTCACTAAGATATGTTTCTTTTCTTTTTTTTACAATTATAATTTGTATCCTATCTTTGCTTTGTTTCCAGTCTTTAAAGGCCAACTTTGGGTACATGTTTTAGGTTGTTATTAGAGAAAGTAAAAGATCATGAAACCTTTTTCATTTGCTACATTCTGTAGTTTTAACAATTTTAGCTACTTTTGACGGGGGGTTGGGGGCATTCGAACAAGTTGCTAAATATGTCTTGTAATGTTACAGCAATTTATTTATTATTATTTACTATAGTCCTACTAGATCCCAGAAAATTACATCTGGTCACAAAAGATCACAGGATCTATTGAATGTGAAGGGGGAGTTGACAAACTGACACAGTATGGCATCCCTCTAGTAGTCACGTTGTTCATTCAGACACACGGAAAACAACTACTGTGGCCAGAATTTCCTGGGGTCTAGTAGGACTATATTAAATAATAATAAATAAATCGCCTTAACATTTTGTAAAAAACGAAAAAGGAAAAGACATTTAGCCACGTGTTCGAATAAACCGTGGTTGAAAAAACCCAAAGTTGTCCTTTAAATTGACTGTGAGATACAGTACTATGTATGAACAAAAACAAATTCTGCAAATGCCTTCTTAAGTTAAGCTGTTTACTCAAAAGATGTCCTTAATTTTATATTTTGAAATTATATTGTATAATGTATTCATTTCTCATTGCACTTTTATTTTATACATTTTATTGTAGTTTTATTGTGTTGCTTTTATTTTTCTTATTTATTTTCATTTGTACACAGTACATTCCTTAAATCTTGTGCTTTATAAATAACGTGTGTTTTATTACCATTATCGTTGTCGTTAACTTATTATTATAAATGTAACAATAAGAGAAACAATGGCACACTATCATGAGTTGCATGTCAAAATCAAAGGATATGGGAGACCATATGAATGAAAAAAACAACATAAAACAGCCATGAAGCATGAAGGAGCACTGGCAACAGATGGAATTTGACCCATTTGACATCTCATGAAACTCACATCAAAGCCACAATTACTGGATTCATTGCATGTTGCAAAAACATGCACACACAGACACACATTATGCACACACACGCGCGCACGCACACACACACACACACACACACACACACACACACAACTACCACCTACGAATGCATTACACGCGAGCTTGAGGGCCATTTGCTGACCTACATAAGCCACAGTGTTTTAGTAGCTCCTAGCGGTTATGCTGTGCGTGTCCAGATGCCCTTTTCTATGCACTGGGGTGAAAATAGGTCAGGGGTCAGGGAGAAAACCAATGAAAAGCAAGCGTCACGTAATCAGCAGCGGGCCCATTGGAGAAGAATAAAGATAGCCTGAACCACCTATCCAATGAAATGCACCGCAGAGTATTTCCTTGGCAGCCTACGCTCACGCATTAGACGCTCCGGGCATCAACCCGTCACTCAAAACAACATACAAGGGGTCCAAGGGTATAAGGGTGGGGTTATGGGGGTTGTATGGGGACACACTAAACAGACGGAGTGTCTCAGTTATTGTCTGGAGCTCATTACAGCAGCTAAGCTATAGAAATGTTCATTAGTGTGCAGTTTGGAGGCTCAATATTGACCGACTGGAATCTAAAGCACTTACAGAGGACTTATTGTACTGAAGGTCGGAAAGCAGGGTATTATTACAGAAAGCCCTAATAACAGCCCTGAATGATCTAAGGGCTATTTTATTATCCTATTACACTCTCAGTATATACAAGTATTGCAGATAAACGGTATAGTTATTATGAGATGCATAGCTTGTGGAGGGTTCCACTGTACAACCATGACGTTAAGCCGTGAGGATCCATATCATACTGTTATTGAGTTTCAGATGAGAATTTTCTGGAATGTTCTAAAGGCTCAACCACTCTCCACAGCGCTATATTTATAACATTCACATGAGCATTTTTGTCAATTGGCACCAGTTAATTTCCCAGCTCCCCACTAATAGGTTACTCCTGGATTGATACTCTGGCAGACAGTGCACAAGGTTACATTGCCCTCTAGTCTGTAGAACAGCACAAAATGAGATGCTAAATCTTGGTTTGCCCCCTGGGATCTTTCTTGATTGCAATTTTGAATCTGGGATGGAAAATCCTGTGGGGTTTCTGTTGGTGGCAACCATTGGCATAACTGCGTAGATGGAAAGGCATGCCAAGTAAAATAAATAAAATTAAATAAAACACTTGATTGCCAAGACACGGGTGATATGTGTTTTAACAGTGCACTGCCTTCAGCAGTGACAGAGATGACAGTGAATGCAAGCAAACAGTACAGTCTGTCTTCATTCTAGAACTATTTGAATGAAAAGGCATACTCAAATCACATAATTCATGAAATGTGTGTGAAATTAGGATTCTTCAAATGTGAGCCATTCTGGTCCAAAGACAATCTGTTGCTTGGCTCAGATGTGAACTGAAGACAGAGCACAAAGGCCATCTAGTGGCCAATTCCCTGCATTTCACCACATCTTGTCAGTTCTCAAGAAGGGCTTTCCCACACAATCACACTACCAATAGAGCATCGCAGTCCCCCCCGAGACCCGAGACCCGGAAAAGAAATCCCTGTTCATTTTCCTCATAGACTTTTCAGAAAGTATTTATTTAAAGACGTTTACGACAAAGCCAACTCTTGTCGCGACAAATCATGACAAAAAACACAATTTTTCGGGCTGAACAAATACCGGTAATTAGAAAGAAGAAGAAAATGGCAGGTTTAAACACTTTTTTTGTTGTTTTTCTTCTTTGTAATTATTTTGTTTGGTCCAAAATATTGTGTTTGTTGTCATGATTTGTCACGACAAGAGTTGACTTCAACAACGCTCATAAGGTCTTTAAATAAATACGTTTTGAAATGTCTATGGGAAAAATGCATTGGAAACTATTTCCTGGGCCTGGTGTCGTCATGAAAGGGGGCGGGACTGCGACGCTCTATATAGGGCATAGCAGTGCAGTGGAGGCAATTTTGCAGATAGACAGCCCATTCATACACACCACAGAGATTCACAAAAATATTCATATTATTATTTTTTAAGCCAGAAACCAAGCCAACCAGGCCCCTGGTGGAATGTGAAGTGAACTTCTGGCACCTCACAGCTCACTACTATACATGAATTGTAATAAACAATAACCTTGTTTCCAGGAATAGGTGTATTCCAATGTGTTGCTCATAAATCATGGATGTCAAGCTCAAGCATGGTTCAACAGTGTGTCAAACACAACTCTTGCATCCTCAAGTAGGCCTACTGGAATGATGAAAAGCAAACACAATTCACAAGATCTTCAAAAGCTTGGTCCCAAATCAAGACACCAGTGAGCCAACTACTAATAGTATCATCCAGAGCTAACTTTATGAGCACAGTGACAGTGCACACATGGTGACTATGTGGGACCGTATACAAACACATTTATGATTCAGCCCATTAATTTGTGAAAGCTCAAACTATCTGAGTCCAAAAAGTCTTCTCAAATATACATAACCGTATCACCAGAGGACTATGGTATACATATGCATTGAACAAATCAACAATTGGTTGTGCCAACATTTTCATCAATTAAACCAAGACAAAACTGAAGTAATCGTTTTTGGAGCCAAGGAAGAAGGATTAAAAGTGAGCGCCCAACTCCAATCAGTAATGTTAACCTCTAGCCAAGTCAAAAACCATGGTGTAGTCATGGACTTACACCTAAATGATTAACAGCCACCTAAACACAATCACAAAGTCAGCTTACATCACCTCAAAACGATAGCACGGGTTATGTACCAGACTTATGTATCAGCAGGATCTAGTATCTAGTATGTACGCTATACAGGTCCCCCTAAAAAAACCAAACAGACAACTGCAGTTGATTCAGAAAGCTGCTGCTCTCCAACCACCTTTTTGTTCCATCAATGCAAGACATGACCTTTCAGAGTTGGCATGGGAAGGGCATCAAATGGTTTAAAGACCTATTTATAGAAGGGAGCTTTGTATCCTTTGATCAAATTTTAAAGAAATATAGTCTACCTAGACCACACTTCTACAGATTTCTGCAGGCCCGACATTATGTGTGCTCTATATTGCCTGGCTTCCCCAATAAGCCTAATGCTAACCCTATTGATGAATTTCTGTCTTTTGACCCAACGATTAAGGGCGCCATTTCAATATTATATGATATCATTTCAAATTCGAGGCCAGCACCCTTAGATAAGATAAAGGCCGACTGGGAACATGATCTGTCTGATGAAGTATGGGATTCTATTTTTTCTTCTATACACAAGTCCTCTCTTTGTGCACGACATTGCTTAGTGCAGTTTAAAATAGTCCATAGAGCTCATTATGTCTAAGGCTAAACTGGCTAGTATTTATCCTGACGTAACTCCTACCTGTGACAAGTGCAAGAGCGGTGATGCAACTTTGATCCATCAGTATTGGATGTGTCCTAAATTACAACCATTTTGGGGGAATGTGTTCAATACTCTATCCAACATTCTACATCAAAATCTAGACCCAGATCCCTTAGTGGCTCTCCTTGGCACTGCTGGAAGGGATGACCTTCCTTTAACACGCAGAGAGGGTCATAGACTTTGCCTTATTGCTCGCTAGGCATGCCATTCTGCTCAAATAGAAGGATGCTGCCCCGCCCGTGCTCCGTCAGTGGCTTCGTGATATAATGTCCTGTCTTGAGTTGGAGATGCTAAGGTTTTCAATTGCCGGCTCTGAGAAAAGGTTTTACAAGACCTGGGGCCCGTTTATGACATTCTACCACAACACACAAACTGCATAGTGTGCCGTGGCTATGCCTCGGCCAACGCCAAACCACAACAGAAACAAAATCTGCTCTGCTATGAAAAATCAGCTTTTTATTATCTTTTTATTTTATTATTGTAATTATGTATGCATGTATATTTGTGTATATGTGTACTATATACACTGTATATAGATATATTTATTTATTTTATGTCCTCCAGACATTTTATTCGACTAACCTTGGGATTGTGGGTGGGGGGAGTGTGGGATAGGGGATTGAGAAAGCTGCTGCTCAACTCCTTACTAATACGCAAGAGGAAAATTAGCAAGAGAGGCCAACTTTGCTTTACTTCCCGTATCTGCGTGAGGTGGGCGGTAACATTATTAGGAGACGGGAAGAATGTTGGAGTCTATTCATTTCCAATGGGAGAATGAACGTGAACACAGCTTCTGAACCATTCCTTAACTCCATGGTCACTGAACTAAATACTGGACCCAATCATCACAAGGCACACAATATTTACAAGATATTCATAGTAAAATGGCTTCTTTTAGCGAGACAAATCAAGAGAAAATCTACTTTGTTAATGACATTTCTTTATCCCAGCAACAAACTCTTGTGAGAGTCCGGAAGCCTCTCTCTGTCCATCTGCAATTTGACAGACAACACATAGGGGGCTCTGGCCCCATATTTAAGATGACAATATGTGAATATTAATAATATTCACATAACGTGAAATGAATGGACAAGTGAAATAAAATGTGTGTTCAAATGCTTAATAATATAATTTTCCATAACTGTCTGACATTTGCCATATAATGCTCCACATGTCAGTGTTGTTGTCAGCCTGGGAGAGGGGATGGGGGCTTTGTGTACCATTTCGCCTATAACTCCAATGAAGTTGGCCCATCTTCATAAATAGACCATCTTTGCTAATACCAAGAAAGTGGAGCTCCAGTTCTTACACTGGCTCCCTGTGTGTCAAATAATTGATTTCAAAATACTACTGTTGTTGGTCTATAAAGCTTTGTCAAATTAGCCAAAACACAATTCTGATCTTGTACGATGTCATGCACCATCCAGACCTCTCAGGTCACATGGAAAAGGTCTACTTTCTGTCCCTATAACCAAACATAAACAAGCAGCATTTTGTTTTTATGCACCACATATCTGGAACAAACTCAGAGAAAACTGCAGGTCTGCTGCCACTCCAATTTATTTTAAAACACAACTAAAGACCTTGTCGCTGCCTTTGATGAACTGTGCTATACAAATAAAACTGTACCTATGGGACATAGTTAAATACTGACTTGATCAAATCAATGGATTTCCCTTTTCTAGCTTATGCTGATGAACAATGTGGTACTAAAATGTGCACCATATTATACTATGGTGCTACCTGCTGGCCAATACGGGAACTCCACCAAAATAAATGGACATTCATCACCAAACCCAAACAATACTTAATACTAATAATACTATAGCTGTATTTCTTGTACTGAAGACTTGACAGTTTATTTTCAGTTACTTCTAATCACTTGAACATTAGCATCCATATTCTGCAGGTCCTCCTGGTCTTATACAACCAGTCGAATGTGAAATTCGGAAATGTTTTGATCAATTATGTAGATCTTCAAATTGACAATATGTCTGGCTTTTTTCCTTGTTACTAACTTCCCTCATCTAATCAACCAAACATCACCAAACAATAGCCAATAGCAACAGAATTAGCTGTTTAGCATTGGCAGAGAACAATATATGGCACATTTTCCTTGGGTGCAGCCCACAAATTCAGCTCATCCCACAGATGCATGATCCTTACAACTGGGGCATCGTTTAAAAGGAAAATAAACAGCCTTTTTTGGCTCCACCAGGCTGAAGGCATGGGGGGAGAGTATGTTTTGCACTCCGTCCGTGTGTCCGTCCGTCCGTGTGTGTGTCCGTGAGCAGCTAATCTCCGGCACAGTTAACCCAGTCGATGCCAAATTTTGCACACACACTCCCTGGATGCCAACGATGAACCTCTGCCCCAAAATTTCCAGAACGGCCTGTTATAGCGCCACCAGGAGGCCGCTTTGTGCAAAACAAGTTTTTGCACAGTACACCTACAGATTTTGTCCAAACATCGCGCAAATTGGTACACAGTCTCTCTAGAGCCATTCAACGAAACGGGTCTTTCAGATTTCTCAGACTCCATCCTGATTGGTTAAGATTGGCTTCCAAAGTTCACAGGAGTAGGGCTGGGGCGGTATGGGATTTTTATTACCGCGGTTATTGCCGGCCCCCATACCGCCGGCATGGCGGTATAAGAGGGCTAATAAAAGTTACAGGTATGGTGTGTGCGATATTAATTGTGAGTTTACCATAATGACGGTAATCATTAAAGGACCACTTTTGAACCTATCTTCATATAATAGGTCCTCACTAATAGTCATGATAAAATGGCACGTTTCTTTCTACTCGGTCTGTGTCACATAGGAGGCCTAATCTAATTGAATACCCCTGCCATAAAGCATTACACTTGTTTACAAGAGGGTCCACCATTTTCAATTCATCATATCATTTTGTACACTATGCACTTCTATAAAGCCAAAAACAGGAAATCACCATAAAGGAGGTAAAAAGGGGGAAAACGTATACAGAGAGGGGGGAAAGGGGTGGGTGGAGTCAAGGGATTTACATCTTAATGACAGTTGGTAGGGCGTTCCACATTTTTGTGGCATAGGAGTGAAATGAATTTAGGTGGACCCTCTTGTAAACAAGTGTCCACTCACAGTTAACAGTCTTTGTATTAATTTGAGTTGTGCTTGAAATGTAGTGTAATTCTGCAAACTGTTAATAAATATTTTAATCAATCAATCAATCAATCCTTGTTTGTGCCGAATCTGGGTTGCACATGGTTTTTTGAACTCCCTCTGGTGTTGTTGTGTTGCTGGCATGATTAGAAAAAAAAAAAAAAAAAAAAAAAAAACGCGGTATTGAACCCGATACCGCGGTATGCGTTACATACCGGCGGTATGGCGGTATTGCGGTTATTGCACCCAGCCCTACACAGGAGTGCTCAGTTTCAAACAAAATGCTGCAAATCATGAACACATCGCGTGATTTCCGTGAAATTGTGCACGCACATTCCCACTAGTTTACTTTTGTTGCCCTTTTATCCAACCACCAGATGAAGGCAAGCTGCAATAGAGCACCGAAGTCCTGACGTAACTCGCTCATCCCGACCATTCTCCTGGTTCGCGGAAGTGATTTCTCTATGGAGAATAACATGGGGTGATCTTAATATCGTCTACTATAAGCGTTGTGGTCCAAACATAAACAAGCTGTCTCGGCGTTATTGTCAGGGAGGTGTCTCTGTATCGTTTGCAACAGTCAGTCACTCATATATGATACAGTCTGCTTCTAGCGAAAATGTAACTAATTCAGTAGCAGTAACATTAGCGTTTTCTCTCAGTCAGTTGATTCTTCATATCCATATGAGTGAATCGGCCGGGGTGACATGTTTATTTTTCAAACACAGTTGTTATATGAGGCGATGTCAAATCGCCTCAATGGGGATTACAATGCAACTAAACAAATACATGAACCTGGGGACTGACGCCCTCTACTGAAAGTGACGTCAGACTTCGGTGCTCTATGTCCTACATTCCTATCCTGGTGGAGACCTGTGCCCAGAAGGGCACTTTTTCTAGTTTTATATATGATTTGTTTGCGGCTTTCACCTTTATTTTATATATTTTTTATAGAGGGACAGAAAGTAGGCTGACAGGAAATGGGGGACCATTGATATTAATTATTGATAAATTGGGGGGAGTACAGACCAGCCAAGGAATTATATACAGTAGGGTGTAGCGTTTAACAGGGTTAAGGTTCTTGTGAAGAAAATTACTCTTCGCAGCTACACTGTCACTGTACTATATTGCATATATTAATATTGCATTACATTTCCTACGAGTCAAGCAGATATGATTGAAATAGTAGATAGAATTAATCTAGGAGTAGTGTCAATTCCTTGTGCAGTCTGCACACTTTAACAACTAGTACTTGCACAGCAGAACTGTCTATGTTCTCAGACTGTACTCAGACAGAGCTTACCAAGCATCTTCAAGCCATACCAGAGGCTCTGTCATCTGGTCCCTGTAGATTGCACTGCACGTCCCTTGGTGAGTCATGTGTGCCACCCAGGGTGTGACTTCTCCTGTTACCTGCGAGGGTCAAGCACCCACTCATTCATTGAAACCATTGACTGATTGAATACTTAATTAATAGTTTGCAAAGACCAGCACAGGGGAGTACAGTACAGTAGGTAGGTTTACATGCTGCTATCTATAGAACATGTCATGACTTCTTGTGCCATCTACATTAAAAATGTAATGTACCTTTTTTGTGTCGAGCGAGTTTGTTTACTATAGCCATGGTTCACATGACGCTCAAGTCAACTTGAATTCCCACTGTTTTTAACACATAAACGTTCAGATTTAAAATATAAAGTTCTCACCCGAGGGCCACGGATCGGATATTTTGTACGGGTGGGTATTAGTACACGTGGATTCCGCATTCTTCAATAAAAAGCATTTTAAATCCGATCCGTGGACATTTTCTGAAAAGGTTGTAATGTAATCGGAGTGCAATACACTTCCCAATCGACAAGGGCGCGTAGTTAAAAAGCATATGGCGGCAAAACAGAAACTGGCCACGGATTGAATTAAAATGCTTTTTATTGTAGAATATTGAATGCACGGGTGCTAACCCCCACACGTGCTCAATCCTAACATCCGTGGCCCTGGGGTGAGAACTTTATATTTTAAATATGAACGTTTATGTACACGTTCACTTTGTCAATGTAACAATGCGCTCAAAACAGGGGGAAGTCCCGCCATGACTCGTGAAGAACGAGCGGCGTTATGAGAAACCAAACATTAAACAGTTTGGTCCAATAGTGTGTGTATAGTGTGGGTAGTATGGGGCTTTGTCATGTCTTACCTTATCAAACTGTATTTATCCGTAAAATCGATTAAAAAAAGATGTTGTCACTGCAGCATGGTCGGTCTCATCAGCTGTGGGTTGACAACAAGCGTGGAAGAGCGAGGGGGGGGGTGTTCCACCGTGGCGCCGTGACGTAGTGACTGGGGGGCGTCGCCATTTACTCAGGGGGGCGTGGCCATTTACTCAAACGCGAAACGGATAGAGCGTCGCAGTCCCTCCCCCTTTCAGAACAACGAGTGGCCCAGGAAATGGTTCTCCATTCATTTTCACCATAGGCGATTCCTAAATTATTTATTTAAAGGTATATTCAGTGATTTCACTCAAAAAACCTTAGGTTTCGTTTTTGGCTGTGGGACCCAGCCTTTCAGGATAGAGAGTCAAAAACGAAACCTAAGGTTTTTTGACCCCCAGGGGTTAACTGGGGACAGGGAGGAACTCCTTATATGGCCAGCACACTCTATAGTAGGGAGGATTATCACAACAAAACAAAAAAATAAGTGATATTTGAATCAAGTGAAATCACTGAATATACCTTTAAAGACGGTTACGCCGCGGACAAAGCCAACTCGGATCGTGACAAATCATGACGACAATGAACACAATGTTTTGGGCCAACCAGTTGCGGACGCACGCTCGATGTCTCAGTCAGTCACTGCTATAATATCTATCTATCTATCTATCTATCTATCTATCTATCTATCTATCTATCTATCTATCTATCTATCTATCTATCTATCTATCTATCTATCTATCTATCTATCTATCTATCTATCTATCTATCTATCTATGCTCAGACCAGGGTGTTCCAATTAGGGCATGCTTAACCATCGATGTCTGCCCTGTTGTGATCCAAAAGGATGGAAGGCAAATAAACTGTCAACTCTTCAGTAAAATACATATAGTAATAATTGTTGCCTTGGTGATGAATGTTATTATTTGATTCATGAATTCATTTGGGTGGAGTTCCCGTATTGACCAGCAGGTGGCACCATAGTATAATATGGTGTGCAATGCATTGTTCATCAGCATTGGAAAGGGAAATACAACCAGAAATATGTCTATAAGTATGATTTTGTCAAGTCAGTATTTATAAATGTGGATTTCCCATACTGGTGTAAGGCAGTTTTATTGGTAGCCTATACCCCCCCCCCACACACACACACACACACACACACACACACACACACACACACACACACACACACACACACACACACACACACACACACTCACACACACACTTATCTTTTTCATTTTCAGCAGAACATATCCTCAGATTGTTTCTTCTACTATTTGTTTGTAATAATCAGTTTTATGTCTATTTACACTGAAGCATCTAGCTCAGGGTTGATCTGTGTGTGTGTGTGTGTGTGTGTGTGTGTGTGTGTGTGTGTGTGTGTGTGTGTGTGTGTGTGTGTGTGTGTGTGTGTGTGTGTGTGTGTGTGTGTGTGTGTGTGTGTGTGTGTGTGTGTGTGTGTGTGTGTGTGTGTGTGTGTGTGTGTGTGTGTGTGTGTGTGTGTGTGAAAACAAAGAACCAGTGAATAATACAGTGAACTGAAAGCTGCCTGAATCAGAATCCTAGCTTCAGCCAAAAGATATTCCATGCATTTGGACTACTATAAAATATATAAGGCTGCCCTTTATTAAGATGCTAACTTGCCAAAATGTATGGAACATTAAAAGTGAATATACAGATCAATATATTGAGTTACAAAGGAGAAACATTTACCGGTAGGTTCATGAAGAGAATTGTAACAGCAAGTAACAGCAAACAAAGCAAAGATATACATTAAAAAAATGTAGTCTTGGATTTTGCAAACCAGGAGCCAGCTCATAGGGGGGACTATATAGCCTACAAAACTAACAAAAGCTCACAAATGAAATGGATACACAATAATAATTAATACAATAAATTATAATGATATAGCTGTAATCTGCACAAACCGTGGATGGAGACGGGGTAGTAATCAATCAGTGAATCACACAATGCAGATTGCAGCTGCAAAGCATAACAAGGACTCTACTTTCTGCCAACCGCCATCAGACTATACAAGTAATACAACACATAAGAACTTTCTCCCCTTTCTTATGGTCATGTGTCTGAAGTCTTTGGTCCTGCTGTGATTATGTCCAGTTGTGTCCAATGTGTTTTCTGTTTGTCTGTTGTTTATTTTTACATTTTACATTATGCTGGTAATGCTGCTGTAACGTATCAATTTCCCTGCGGGGATAATAAAGTACATCTCATCTCAACGAATCACTTCAGGTGAAAACAGAAATCCATTTGCTTTGACAATTTATGTTTTAGTTTAAGATGTTAAGATGTTAATTGGATAATTATTATATTTCTTTGTTCTCTTTTCTTTAATTCTTCTGCCTACACCGTTTCATTCAGGATGTGGTCTGCGCCATATTGAAATAAGGCTAAGGTTGTTTTATCAACTTTCTGTTTCTCTTTTCTCAGTATAAACAGTTGGCGGCAGAGTGTCCATACACTCCTCGGAGATGCCTTGGGCCACACCCCAAAATTCCCATATGACTATCAGCGCAGGCACACCTGAGCGTCACAAACATGCCAAAAGCCGCTCGTGGCTGGAGTCTCTTCTGGGTTTTTAGACAGCTGGTGGATGGAAATGAAGCTCCACCCACGCGGCAGAATGCGGGGGCACGCTTTAAGGGGAATCTGGCCGACGCGGCATTCTGCCGTGTGGGTGGAGCTTAATTTCCATCCACCAGCTGTCTGCAGTGAGCGGCTTTTGGCCTTGCATGGAATCCCAAGTGTGCTTACACCCTATGTGTGTCTGCTCTTATCTCCAGTTCCTTCTCGTGGCTGGGGAACAAGGAAAAAGTCCATTTGGGCATCATGTTTTCAATTACTGCTGTTTTTGCCGTTCCCGACACTACAATACTTGACCATAGTCTCACTGTAGGTCAAAGAAAGTGAGATATGATAGAAGGAGGAGTCTAACTCAAAAAGAACATTAGCAATTTTATTGACAGTGTGCTAATAATTATTAGCATGTGCCTGCACTGGACACATAACAGAGATAACACAGAGAACCATGTTTTAAGGTTTGTATACTGACCTCGATCTCCAGACGCAATCAATATTATAGCTGTTCATGCCATTTACAGTAAATCAAATGACCTTTTTGTCTAATTGGGTCCTATACCAGTTGGCAGTTACAGTACAGTACCACTTAGTGGTCATATTGTAATGCCTGCTTAAAATGCAACTACTGTACTTACAGTAATTTGGTCAGGCTGCACATAAACTCAGTTATCATTGTGATTTTGTGTGTTTACCAAGTAGTAGTAGTAGTAGCGGCCTTCAGTCTCGAGAGACCATTGCACAGGCGCACTTGGATTGGATCAGGTGGTGCTGAGGGAACAGTACTATGTGTGTCTGAGCAGCCCAACACGTGAGTGACAGTCTCTTTGGCAGTGATGTCATTTGAATGTGCTGCTGTCGCCTGCTGACGCCTAGCTCTCCTTTCTGCTGCTGCTTTGTTCAGCTCCGCTTCGCTCTTCTGGATTCCAGTCCAGACCTCATGCCTCCAGCTGGCACGATCACTTGCACTATCCTCCCAGTAGTCTGCTCCTATGCCCATGGATTTCATGTCACGCTTCCAGACGTCTTTGAACCGCAGGTGGGGGCCGGCCCACTGGCCTGGTGCCAGTGGCCACTATGCTAAGCAGAGAGATACCAAGTACGGCATTACACAACAAGTAATTTGTAGCCTACCTGGCAAAATAAAGACAGCTTTTTACCAACCCTGTCATTTCCTGTCCCACCAGTGAACTGTTCATTTCAACTGTATTTAATGCAGGTCCAGTGCTCCAGAAATGCTGCCATTTCACTCCAAATCCTGGCCAGTTCTCCTGATACTGGTGAATTAATGGTGACAAGCTGTGCTACTGTGGTTTGACGATTACCCCCCCCCCCCCCCCCCCAGATTTTAGATTTTCATAATATATATTTCATTACGATATGACAGTCACAGATTCCTCACAGAAGAAATGGCATAATTGCTTTTTTCCATTTCTCCTGGTTTAGACTGCCCATACAAGAGGATTAACATTTTCTGATATTGTATTTCATCGGGACAGCATTAATTAAATGGACTGGAGGTCTGTCCAAGTTGGAAGCATATCATGTCATTTATTCATTTTTATTGACAGAGAGAGAGAAAGAGCTGAATATGCAACATTGTAGACTATGAGGAGAGCTTGCTTGTTACCGTATTTATGTAACGTTTGTTTGTCTTTTGCTTTGATAGGCACCCTTGTTTACACCTGCGCCTTAATCTTTATTAAACAATGTCTGCATTCAAGGACCCCCCTGTCCATCTTTGTGTCCGGCTGAAACTAACAAAGAAAGCATTGATTATACTTTAAAGAACTCTTGAGTGACTTATAATCATGACAAAATGTATTGTGTCATTCAGTGGTGTTTAGGACAATGTGTTTCACTTTATCAACAATAAAGGTGATTCACCATTTTCTTTTTCACTTGTGCCGCAAATATTGTAAGACAAGTAACTGTGGTGTACTTTGAATCATATAGCATGTATCATAACTATTTGTTTAGTCATAATTGTTAACTAGAACTGCACTCTGTCGAGTGCATACTTGCTTGTTGCACACTAGTAGGCCATAAATGGCCAACTAGTGCGCAAGCAGAGCGCGCAAGTCCTTTCGACCGCTGTAAACTGTCATCATTTAGAGCTAGTCATACACATACACACCACGTACTCTGGTCTAGTCATACGTATACTATATACATAATCAGTAAAAAATAAAATAGCAAATTGTGCCTGATCTGCTGGGACCAGAGTACGTGGTGTGTATGTGTATGACTAGCTCTAAATGATGACGTAAGAAATATATATAGTATATATATAGTATATAGGCATATACTATATATGTATACATATATACTCTATACTCTATACTGTATAAAGTGTGTAGTTGTAAGTTGATTAGCGGTATTCTGTGGTTACTTTGCGCCAAAAACCGTGACAGCTGTTCCGCCATTTGAGGCTTACGCAGAAAAACATCAAATCTGTGCCTGTTTTGGTGGACCAATGATGACGAAATGACCATATTTCTTACGTCATCATTTAGAGCTAGTCATACACATACACACCACGTACTCTGGTCCCAGCAGATCAGGCACAATTTGCTATTTTGTTTTTTACTGATTATGTATATAGTATACGTATGACTAGCTCTAAATGATGACGTAAGAAATATATATAGTATATATATAGTATATAGGCATATACTATATATGTATACATATATACTCTATACTCTATACTGTATAAAGTGTGTAGTTGTAAGTTCATTAGCGGTATTCTGTGGTTACTTTGCGCCAAAAACCGTGACAGCTGTTCCGCCATTTGAGGCTTACGCAGAAAAACATCAAATCTGTGCCTGTTTTGCTGGACCAATGATGACGAAATGACCATATTTCTTACGTCATCATTTAGAGCTAGTCATACACATACACACCACGTACTCTGGTCCCAGCAGATCAGGCACAATTTGCTATTTTGTTTTTTACTGATTATGTATATAGTATACGTATGACTAGCTCTAAATGATGACGTAAGAAATATATATAGTATATATATAGTATATAGGCATATACTATATATGTATACATATATACTCTATACTCTATACTCTATACTGTATAAAGTGTGTAGTTGTAAGTTCATTAGCGGTATTCTGTGGTTACTTTGCGCCAAAAACCGTGACAGCTGTTCCGCCATTTGAGGCTTACGCAGAAAAACATCAAATCTGTGCCTGTTTTGCTGGACCAATGATGACGAAATGACCATATTTCTTACGTCATCATTTAGAGCTAGTCATACACATACACACCACGTACTCTGGTCCCAGCAGATCAGGCACAATTTGCTATTTTATTTTTTAGTGATTATGTATATAGTATACGTATGACTAGCTCTAAATGATGACGTAAGAAATACGGTCATTTCGTCATCATTGGTCCAGCAATACAGGCACAGATTTGATGTTTTTCTGCGTAAGCCTCGAATGGCGGAACAGCTGTCACGACGAAGGAGACCGGGCGAACCGATTACTTGCGCGCTCTGCTTGCGCAAGTAATTAGCAAGCCGCTTCTCCCTTCATCCCATCACAGTGCATTAACTATTTGCATATCAATTGTTCACAGGCAGGAAGCCTTGTAGCTTCACCCTTTGACTTCTCAAGATAATTCTTGGGGATTGATCTTTCATCTGATATTATCTATAGGCCTTCCTGTTTGACTGATAAGTGACAGAGCTATTCTTTAGGGCAGGAGGCTACAGTTTGTCTCCATGCATGCATTTTTATGAGTACTACAGGGACTGTCACAGTTGGGGGTCTTTGATGAGCTCACACACACACACACACACACACACACACACACACACACACACACACACACACACACACACACACACACACACACACAGGGACAAAAGGTGACAACCCACTGGATGAGAGAGATGTACTGTATAAAGGGATGGTTTTGGGAGACTGCGGGAGAAGTGGGTTAGTTGGAAGACGGAGGAGGCCATGCAGGACAGGGCTTGACCTGGCCTGAATGTGCGATACCATGATGAGATGACTTTGCTATGCTTGTAACTTGATGTAACTATGGGAGATGCCTTGATTGAATAAAGAAGGACTTTGCCTGGGAAAACGGAGCTCATTTCTCGTTCTTGATACATTAGGAAAATAAGGTGATAATCTACAGACTCCTGGAAGAAATTACACGACATAACCTCAAGTACTATCAATGGAATATCCCCGTAAAGGAAGAATGAATGCACCATACACATACTGTACATACACAACTCTGAATTTGTTCCTATGTGCATTGTTTTTTCCACTTATAGTATAGCACCTTTTCTACTTTATCAATTCACACAGATGTCTATTATCAAATTCTAATCGCACCTCACCAAATGGCCTTAAGACCTTCATCATTGTGTACTACTGTAAATGTTGTCATTTAATCAGCATGTAACACTAATGCCGTATCTGTCTCTCAGATATAGCATTAGTGTTACATGTGGCTTGTATAACATGCTGTCATCTTCTAGCGATCATTTAATACATCAGACTCTGTCATATGACCACTGGTCTTGTCTGTAATCAAAGCCAGTAGGTGCTGCGGCTTTGGATTAAATCTCGTAGATCCAGCCCAGCCTCACTATTGATAACTAGTATCAGCAGCCTGGATAGCTTTAGCATTGGCGTTCCATGGTAATAGGCATAGAGAGATATTGAAACACTGAAACACTACACTACAGTAGCATGCTACTTAGTTGAGTAGTTCTACTCCTTGTCCCCTCCTTTTTTACCAACTACACTAAATATCTTCGCTGAAAATAGCCACTCAACAAGCTCACAATGCATCACAGCTTAACTTTAGCTGTTCGTATGTCGTTAAAGATACATGTATAGGTTTTAGTATCACCTGTAAGTTAGGACCATGACCACATGTCTCTGCATATTGAGTGAGTGGCCACTCAATAGGCTACTGTGGTAGAAGTCCTGTTGTCATGGGGGACGGTCCATTCACATTACCTATACAGTACGTTTGGGGCGACTTTCTTTATGTTTGTCAGTACAGTAGCCTACTGCAGGTTTAAGTAGGGCAAAATGATTGTCATGCAGCATATCCAAAATAATATACAGTTTGTCAAGAGACTCAAGACCCATCATGTGTACTACTTTTTAGAAGTCACACCATTTTAACTCAGTTGGTTTTTGTTCTGTGAAATGCACGCACGTACACACAAACAATCACATGCACTCTTACAAACCAGGCAATATTGAAGTTGTCAACACATGCACACCCAGTCACCCACCCACACACCCACAAACACAGTACAACCACTTTCCTACTGAACAGGCATCCATTTTTATACCATGGCAGATGTTGCCAAATGCTGCAGTTAATCCAGAATGCTGGTTTTGATACAAGTGGGATTTAACTATGACCATGATACCAACATCTGTCAGGACTCTGAACTGAGCTCCCAAACACACAGGGAGTAAAACAGGAATAGACTATACACTTTTCATTTGCATACAACTGAGGGGAAAAAGTGGTTGACAGATTCAGTCTCACTGCGGTAAGTTATCTAACTGGATAATTTAACAGGTTTCGTCAACATTGGTTTCGTAAACTAGAATAAAGCTGCAGTTTATGTAACATGTTTTTTTAACGATAAATATGGCTTGTGTAACTGGAAGGAAACATGATAATGTCACGACACGGCTGATCTGTTCTCATTCAGCCAAAAAACATGAATAGAAAAACATATACAGTATAGACTCAACAATTACAGCCTGTACTTGTTTTCTTGTTTCTGTGATTTTGTTTATTTATATTTATGATAGGCATACATGGTAATGAAAAGCTGGAAGTCGATCATGTTCTCAGGGGATCTATTATGGACAGGCCATGTGTACCGGTATTCAAATGAAGGTCTTAAGCACTGATGAATTTACATTCAATCATCACTGTGCCATAAAAATGAAGTCAAACACATTTTTGTGTGACAGTAAATGTGACAGTAAATGATTTATCATGTATGCCATGGTGGTTTTCTAGCTTCACACTAGAGCTATCAGCAAAATGAACACCTTGGCCTGAGTCCAAGTTTGCAAGAGTTTTGTGGTGGACAGGTTGCTAAGTGAACATTTTTAATGCATGAGCAAAACAAGTTTCTATAGCGGATTTCTCTCAGATGTCAATCAAACAGATGAGGTGACCGTGTGAGCATGTATGTTGTATGGTATGCCCTTTTGAATTTGTTAATGCAGAAACTTCCATTTCTGAGTTTGAAAAATGTATATTATAATATAAATAGTTTCAGGAATAGCCAGCTTCTTCTTCCGTGTGTCATCATCAGATGTCCAGCTCAATAGTGTACAGCCATGTACACTATTGGTCTCAGGTCCCACGTCGGTGGTCGGTGGTCTGCTCCGGCTCCCCACACTCACATGCTGCTCCGTCCGTCAGGATGGATGTTTTGAAGCATCTGACCCCAGTTCGCAGGCGGTTCAGCAGGGTCCATGGCACTTCCTCTCCTTTAATGCCCCTCCTGGGTCCTGGATGTAACGGTGGATGCGTGTTGACCCGGCCGACTCCCACTCCTGCTTCCAGGCTGCTGCCAGCCATGCCTCTGTAGACAGGTCCTCAGGTTCTTGTGCTGCCTTGTTGTTGTACGGGTGGCAGGACTTTCCTTGCTAGGGTGAGGGTAGCAGCCTTAGCCTGGTTAATAAACCAGACTAATATCGCACGGACCGCGGGATATTAGTCTGGGGAGGCTCAGCTTGGATTTCATTTCCAGGGAAACATTTTCTCTTTGACGCAATTGGTCAGAGCTACTGTCAGTCAAAGGTCTCAAGCATTGAAAGTCACTGTACCAAAGCCCGCCCATATTGCATACCGTGTCCCGATTGGCCGACCACATTCTCTGGTGTAGGAAATGGGCGTACAATTGAGCCTCTCCAGACCGAAATCCGCCGGCAGGCAATTTATTTTTGCCAACGGCTGATTCGGTCTGGTTTATTAACCAGGCTATAGCAGCCTCTCATTGGAGGCCGGCCGGGGCAATTCCCGCTAAGTAGCCAGCTAGCTCAATTGTCAGGGGCAAGGCCACTTAGATAATTTGTCTTATGTCAAGGCTTTTTCATGTGCTGAACTCATCCCTTCTAAATCTGATTATAATATTATCTGCATAAGTTCCTGTATATCCATGTCCATGAAACATATGCTCACAATGAGCATCATCATCAGACAGTGACTACTCCATAAACCCTAGAACAGTATAAACATATTTGTTGTCACACCATCATGAAACACAGGTATATTTTACCCAATGTAAAATATTCCATAAATAATATTTTTTATCAAAATATATTGAAGTAGACCACACCAATACATTGCAACTTAAAATATTTCATCATGACTTGAAAAAAGAGGAAGAAATCTGTGAAAATTCCTCTAATCTGGTGTGCAGGTGATGACATGCACATGACATGCACAATAGAATTTCATTGTCTTACTGAATGATTATTTTAGAAATATATATATACAGGTATATTTAAAAAAAAAAGAAAGAAATGGAGCTCGGAACTTTTCCTTTGGTCCACCCATTCCGGGGAATGGTCCAGTCTGTTGTGAATGGGATTTTTCGAAGACCAACGAAGTTGCCGTTTTACCAACTTGTGCCAGGCTTACAGCCGGCAGAACTGCTCAGCCTGCTACTCCTAAAGTAACCTAAACCTAACCCTAAACTTATTCTTATTCTCAGTAAAACAAAATAAAGAATACAAGGACCGCCACATCGAGCAGTCAGCGCGGGAAAAAAATCAGGGTGAGATGGATTATGGGCGACGGTACCTGTTACAGATTCACACTATCACTAAACACGGGTGAAATTCACCCGAACACCTAGCTGTCCGAAAAAACCAGGGATGTGGCCAGGGAAACAAACCTACCTACCTTCTATGATGTCACTGAGCATCATGAAGGTACTGAAATACCCACCCACCTCAGACATCAACAACATTATAAAAAAGAATTGTACTGGTGAACTATAGGGTAAGAATAATCCTGAGGAGGGGAGAGGGGGTTGCACCTGCCTCCCTGATGTGCAATGATTTAAACAAGATACTGCATTATGCAATATATTATGCAGCCACTATATGTAGATATTCGAGACCATATGGCTCTTCTGAAAAACAATATGCTACAGAGCATGATAAAAGGCAATGCAGTATTTAGCTGTCAACACAGACATATGTCAAATATCAGTAGAGGTTAGTACAGTATTACTAGTGGTTAATATAAATGTTAAAGTGACTTATGGTTATATCTATCTTATTGACCATCAGAACATCCCAGAGGGCATCAGGATAATTTGTTTAATCTATACTTTGGTGTACAATCATGGTGCCACACCAGCAAATACTAGCAGACCTCTGCTTGTAGATTGGCTATTTCCAGTATGTGACACTGGCTTACAACAATGTCATGCCATTCTCTCACAAATATGTTTGATAGCATCTACAGACTGGGAGCTGTATTAATTTACTCCAATAACCAATGTTTTCACCTATGCTAAGTACCACTGGCAATGATTGTGTACTGTGTAACAGCTTAATACATTTTAATGAAGTGTGGCCCCAGACAACTAACAAGGGTTGCTTGTCTGGGACTCTAATCCTTAAGAAGAAAAAAAAAACCATTATGACTCAGACATAATTATTGGTCACATTGGCAGTGCGATGTAGGTGTGAGGGCCGTGTAGTGGCCTAAACCTCTATGTAAAACCTGCTCAGGAAATATAGTGACTGATGAAGGAGAAGGATCCCGATGGATCGCGATGCCAAAACTGGGAAGTGTGGTCTTTATGGTCTGAAAGACTGAAAAGAAGGATGAGATACACGGGCGAAGAACTAGAAGAAAAGTACACTGGGCTGTGGGAATTGGTATCGCAACAGTGACAACACATCCCTACTACTAATTGACAACAGCCACTATGGAGTTCGGAGGAGCGTCTAGACCGGGGTCAAGTACGATATAATACAAGAGAATGACAGCTTGGCACGCGCAACAGTAACTTTTATTTTTGTAGAAGAGGCAAACTAATATTGTTTATGCCGTTGGCCTGTTTATTTGTATACATGTGTCAACTTTTTGTATAATAGTATTAGTTTACTATATATAATTAGATTAATACACAATAATCAACACTAACACATCAAATCATAGTACATACGTGTTCAATCAATTATTCAATCAAAGCAAACGGCACAAACAATATTAGTTTGCCTCTTCTACAGAAATTGAAGTTACAAGTTACTGTCACGTGTTGCCATTCTCTTGTACTTATTTCCCACCACGGAGTACCCTTGCATCTCGGAGGACAGGCAGTGTCGGGCAGTGTCGGTAGGCCAATCAGATGAAGGCGGGCCGTTACCATGTCTATGCTCGGACGTAGAATAGATATACGCCTACCAAACCCATGAGCAAGCCTAATGCATCCCTTGGGTCCCATTTAGCTCTGACATGTCCTTCCTGTCCATTTCTGGGATAACATAACAACGCTCACAACACTGGGAAAACATGCTCCCAGGCACGTACACCTAATGACTATGAAGTGAAGGCGAGTGAAAGCGAGTAAGATGAGTACTCACTATATGTACATCCTACAGGGAGCACAGTATGATGTTGTGACAGTGATACATTTCATACATTTCATGGAACATAATGATATTGTGACTTTGATACACACACATTACAATTATCCCCTATAGTCACTGTTGTAATCTGATCGCCCATGGCTGTGTACTTGTACGTGAGATCACAGTGTACTTGATAATGTATTGTGTACTGACTGAACTGTAGCATACTTTATAGTTAGCTACTGGAGACATCTCAGACAGCAAGGTCAGCTTGCTGCAGTTAGCAGTTATGTCTCAAGTGTTGTGTCACGTCATTAGGATCCAGATCCAGCTATATAATTCCAGTATGTGTGTAATAAACTTTGTGAGCCTTTTAGCGTGATACTGTCTCATGTCACGTTATTATTCTCCCGAGCCCGTTGACCGCCGCCACCGGCCATACTTCAACCGGATTGTCACACACCACCCAGCCGGTGGTCAACCAGACGAGGGTTAGATTCTACAACAGTCACAGAGTGCTACTGCAGCTGTCCGTGCTGAAACGGACATACATACACAGAGACACACACACACACACACACACACACACACACACACACACACACACATAGCTGCGTATTGGAGCGGCGCAGGCGCAGACACCCGGATAGGCTTGCGAGGAAAAAGGCAGCTGATTGAAGTCATGGGGATGAAAGGAAAGGAGTAGTGTGTGTACCTATTTGGTACTTTTCCCACTTCTCTTACCAAAGTCAAATAAGGGCTAGGTATACGACAAATGGTATATGATATGATAGATTAGTAACATGTTTTTTTGTTTGTTTTGTTTTCTGCAGCCTGTGCAGTGAGGCCATGGGCAAGACGGGAAGTAAAGTCTTCAGAGAAACGCCAGTCGATGGGGTCCAAGCACAGGTACACACGCACACACACACACACACACATACACACACACACACTGCAGTGTCCATAACATGGACACTGCAGATAATATGCACAAATAATATTATCTGTCAATATGTAAATCCACTTGAACATCGTCTAAAACAAACCCTTACAGGTCCATTTGGGTACATTTTTAACACACAATTAGCACTCATGCTTATGCTTATGCTCTGTGCTGTGCTGTGCTGTGCTGTGCTGTGCTGTGCTGTGCTGTGCTGTGCTGTGCTGTGCTGTGCTGTGCTGTGCTGTGCTGAGAGTGTGCCACCCATAGACCTAGAAAGGGTAGACCCCTCCTCCGCCTCAGGGGTGAATGCTCTCAAGGGAGTCAAGCTTCCGCATTGGTGCCAAGGAACATAATGAAAGAAAGGGGCGTGAGTCACGTGACTGGACATGCCATGACACTCATGTCCATATAACTCCATGGGCGCACTTCCGCCCTCAGTTCGATACAGGTCGCTCCAATGAATTGCAGTGGCGAATGAGGCGTCTACCTTTCTATGTCTATGGTGCCACCTTTGTCAGCTTGGGTGACTGAGTGTCAGGACATCAACAGGCATAACTGGACTGAAGTGAATTGATTCGCAGGGATTAAGTAGAGATTAAGATTTCCCCCTCCCACTCAGCTTGGGCTTTGGTGGTGGAGTAAATCTGGGGATTATGACGTCACAGGTTCGTGGCCGCAGGAGAGGAAATTGAATTGTAAGAGACTTGCGCTGATGGGGCCTGGGATTACAGTGGCTGTCAGTGAGGAATTGGAGATGGGAGTCCCATGTCTGCACCTAGCCAAGGAAACCATCATGACAGACCTTCGAGTGCCCAGACATGGGATTTGCCTCCACCTGATGTGGAATGGGTAGTAACCATGTTGATTCAGTGGTAGGAAAAGCATTGTTCATTGGCTCATTGGCAGTCCAGTCCACTCTCCTCTTAGCTGTCAGACTGCTGGTACCAGGTGGTAAGTATACCACGTATTATTTTCCAGACGGGTAATGCCTGGGCTCTGCTTTGATTCTGTCAGGAGAGTCAATTGTTGTACATGGCTGTCTTACATTATGTGTGTGTGTGTGTGTGTGTGTGTGTGTGTGTGTGTGTGTGTGTGTGTGTGTGTGTGTGTGTGTGTGTGTGTGTGTGTGTGTGTGTGTGTGTGTGTGTGTGTGTGTGTGTGTGTGTGTGTGTGTGTCCTTGTTTTGGTTTGCATGTATATGCCTGCATATGTGTACTTGTGAACTTGTAAGCACATGTGTCTGTGTATCTTTGATGTATAGTATAAGTCTATATGTATGACTTTATGCATGTGTGTGTGCGTGGGTGTATGACTGTTCATATTCCAGCCAGCTCCTGCTGTGGCTGATCCTGCTGCTAAAACTGAAGGTCTCGCTAAAACCAAGGAGATGAAGGTGAAGTGGACCCAGCTGGGCCTGGTGTTTTTCCTGTTACTGTCTCTGGTCATGACAGGCTGCTTCCTCTGGCAGTACCAGCTGCCCAAGTTATTGCCAGGTATGAACGTATTATAATAACACAATTGTGTCTTGTGCGGTTGCGGCAGTTAGTATTTCTGCTTATCATTTTTTTGTAAATTCTGTATTATGTTTCAATACTACTTCAATGTACTGTCCCAAAAATGCAAAAATATTCTAGCGAGGGTTTCTCTCTCTGTTGAACACTGCGTAAATGCGGGATGGCCCACTGTTTAACAAGGTGGGCCACATGAAACTACCGGTACATAGAATATGCAATACACAATGTACATTTACTGTAGAGTAGTATAGCGTTAGGTAGGTGAATACAAAAATATGTAAAATATTTATTTTACAAACGTATTTTACATAAACATGTTACTAATGACGCACGCTATTGGTGCAAACAATATATTACATTAAGAGAAATAATTTTCTGAAAAATGTATACCTGTTGATTCAGGTGCCAGTTTGTCACAATTTTAATAAGGTGTGCTGTAAAATGATGAGGTTAGGGATTAGGGTTAAGCAAACGTATATATACACTTAGTTACAACCCTCACAACGAAAGCGTCTCAGTCTAAAGATTTCACAACGGCTGTCTTAGGTGAGAATGGAATCCAATTACTGGAGTTCTTTCTCACGAGAGTCACGAGTAAGAAATGGATAAGTATAGTTCTCAGTGTTTACTGAAGCTGTCTGGTTCTAAAAGCCTGATACTTTGTTGCATGCTGGTGTCACATGCCGGAAATAGCAGATCTACTGTACAAGCTCACAATGCGTTGTATTGCAGTGCGTTGTGAGTTAGTAGATCTGCTATTTGTGGTGTATAAAGCTAAAAAAAATGGCACACAGGTAAACCGATCAGTCTTTGCAGTTTTATACTGTATAATTTCCCCACCCCTAAATTAGTTATACTTGTTAGTTCATTCGATAATGAGATATGCATATGCAATATAAACATTTCTACTGTTGAGTTAATACAGAAAGCATATTTAGAATCACAATGTAACACTTTGTTGTTGTTTTTCCACATTTATTATTTTTTCAAGAAACAATACAAACAGGTAGACGTGACATATTCACATCATCTTACATAAAATGAAAAGACAAATGATGTTCTAATACTATAGTCACAAACTGATAAGGCACCTTGGCTTGAATATCATTAGCATTCATATTCAGCCTCTACATCCCACCAAGGCAATCCATGGATTGTGATATAGCTTTTTTTTAAAGCACGAATCTTTCTTTTCATGTTATGTGATGATGGTAATATGAATGCACACTGTTCATCTACAGTAGCTAGAGGTAATTGAAAAAAGCAGTCACTTTGTTCAGTTATTCAGAATTCACAGCATGTCTGGAATGAGTCTCACCATACATTTCACAATGGCTAACAGTGAAACATGTTGTCTGGCAGCATGGGTCAAGAACTAATGCCCCCATGCCCAGCATCCTTTTTGTCATGCATCTCAGATATCAAGGAATTTCAAACAGTCCTCCACTGCTCCTCGTGTCCTGATTGCCCTCCATGTCTCTTTCTTTCCTCCTCTCCATCTCTGGCCTCCATCCAGATGAGGGGATGGGTGGTAATGCCAAATCAGAGAAAATGTGCCCTCGCTTCCCTCAGCCTCTCCCCCTGGAGCATCCCATCCCCATTCTCAAAGAGGCCCTGGAGAAGGTGAGATCTGATCCCTTTTTCTTCCCATTCATGTATCCAACAATGTAAGCGGGAAGATGTGGTGATGTACGGGCCTGGCTGGCTGTGATAATCCTTCACGCCAAATGCAGCTCCAGATGAGGGGATTAGAGAGCCAGTTGATGAGATAGTATACATTTCTGTTTGAACGACAGCTCCATTGCCCGTCTGGTGTACGGTGTTCACACTACAGTCCTTCAGCCAATAACAATTGACATCAGGAGCATGTGAAGGTGGATAGAGGAATAGGGTTGCATCAGACATTTTGTGGATGATGAATATGCATGGTCATAACGTGTCGCCTGTTTTATTAAAACCCTAACCCTTGTTACTTCTACGGAGAGTGAGGCATCTTATGAAAATGTGGTGGTGCTCAAGTACTGTACAGATACAATCAAAATGTACTTATGTGCAGTACTCATGTAAATGTACTTTGTTACTGTCCAATTTCCAAATGGTCAGGCATGACTGAAATGGATTGGCATTTATTTGGAGCCTACTTGATATTCTAGACTATCACAAACACTCCTATCCTCCTGGTGGAGACCTGTGCCCTGAGGAGCAGGGCACATCTCATTCATTCACACAACTAAACTATATGTATAGACCGTGACGATTGAGCACAGAAATTCTATCTACGTTTTGCAATAGGGACAGACGAGTGCTCTACCTTAAAACAGAGAATCTATTGATCTGTCAATCTATTTTTATTATATGGCCACTTTTAAACAACCCCTATTCACTTTTGCCATACTTCCGTTGTCAGAGATATGAATGAATGATAGGTTCATCTCTACACACTAATACATTGTCAACGTGTCAGATTTTCACCTAATATGGTTTTCTTTGTGTGATCCATGTAAACCTTCCAGGTGGACATGCTACTGCGTCAGACTGTAAATCCTACCAGTCTTCCTTCTATGTCGGCCATTGTGATCTTTAATGACACAGTTCTGTGGACTGGCAACTTTGGGAAGAGGAACGCAAGTGACCCTCTCTCAGGTCCACCCAATGAGTACACAATTTACAGGTGTGTAACATTGCAGTAAATAGCAGAATAACCCTTATGGGTTAATCTCTCATCAATGTGTCTGCACAGCTACTTTGATACAATTTAAACACATTTCTATAAAATTACACCTTGGATCAATAAAAGAAGAACTATCATTACACAGATGTGGTTTGTTGATAGTAATCAGCAGCTCTCATCAAAAAACAGCTCTTTGATTGAGTGACCATTTAAAGTCTATATAGCTATTATTATAGAGCGGCGCAGTCCCTCCCCCTTTCAGAACAACAAACGGCCCAGGAAATGAAAACGCAATGCATTTCCCCATAGGCAGTTTTTATTTAATTTATTTAAAGACCTTTTAAGCGTCGTACGAAGCCAACTCTTGTCGTGACAAATCATGACAACACACACAATATTTTGGACCAAACAAATAATTACAAAGAAGAAAAACAACAAAAAAAGTGTTGTAACCTGCCGTTTTTTTCTACTTTCTAATTCTTTGTTTGGCCCGAAATATTGTGTGTGTTGTCATGATTTGTCACGACAAGAGTTGGCTTCGTACGACGCTTAAAAGGTCTTTAAATAAATTAAATAAAAACTGCTTATGGGGAAATGCATTGCGTTTTCATTTCCTGGGCCGTTCGTTGTTCTGAAAGGGGGAGGGACTGCGCCGCTCTATAGTACAAGGGCCTTACCCGTTCTAATATATGAACAGGAAATTATGTACAGTGTGGGTAATGCGAGATAATACTGTAGATCACATTGATTGGGAGGGAATTGTTAATGGATGATCGTGGGAAGTTGGGTTGAACTTGGGCACAAAATTAATGTTATTAGCTAAGATAGATAGATTGTCATAGAAAGACAGACAGACAGACAGACAGACAGGATAGACATTCGAGCAGTTTAAACTTTGCAAATTACTTTGGCATGGCGTTGTAGATTGCGGTGGTCTTAGAAAGGAGCAGGAAAGAAGTGGTAGGCGACCGTGTTGATCCAAAATTCCGAATGAGCATTTGTATCTCACAGCGTGGTGATGAGGCTGGCCAATCCCAGCTCTGTTGATGCTGAGAGACACAGAATTCTGTAAGGTTCCTTGAGGCTGTCCGTGCATCGTGGAGTTTTGAGATGGCCGCAAAATGGCGAGCAGCAGTCTTGCTCTGTGCTAAGGAAGTGACAGCTTTTCTTAAATTTAGAATAGATGTTATAAGTGACTGAGTAACTACATGTAGTACATTTATAGTTCCAAAACGAAACGGTCACCATTTGAAAAAAATACTATTATGTATTCTTAAAATATGAAAGAAGAAATACAGACTACATGCAAATTAAAGGGTGACTTTGCTGATTTTTAAAGGAAAAACGTTTTTCAACCTTATCTCCATATGTAGACATATCCCAGACCTAACAATTTGGGGCAGCAATCTGATAAAAGGTAGGACATTGAACATGCTGATTATGTTGTTATTTGTATTAATAGTATGGCATATAATATAGGCCCTGCTTTCTGGCTGAGATTTGCGCTTAACTGACCACACAGAATAATAATATTATTTTCCTTCCTTTCGGCTATTTTTAGTCACTGTACATTTGCACTAAAATTAAATGTATTCTCTGCATTTACCTATCCTATTAGTGAGAGATATTAATATGATTCCCAGGTGGTTTCTCTCTACCCATTCAGCTATACAGTAAATGCCACCCTTAAGGTTACTTTTGTGTATGGTTTGGGGACATAAATCCATTTCTAATTCTTATGTGACGTTTGGCTGTTGGGGGGCCCTGGGTGGTTGCCTATACCTCTGCCATTTGCAGCTCTGTCATTTTCCCTGCCAATTTCGTCACTATAGGACAACTATTTGTGA
This sequence comes from Protomyctophum parallelum, assembly GCF_964188405.1. NCBI lineage: Eukaryota > Metazoa > Chordata > Actinopteri > Myctophiformes > Myctophidae > Protomyctophum > Protomyctophum parallelum. Next base: position 31,513,810 of record NC_139703.1, on the reverse strand, counting down.
GAACCCTCTCTAGACATTTAAAACAATATTTGCACATGCTGTTGTGCTGTCTAGATCCTGTCTAAACCATCTTCTTGGTCACTGCACTTTTCAGCTTATTCATGTGGAGTGGTGCATGATGATTATAGCATCAATCAAGGGCCAGGCCATGTGACACTTACTGTACTTACGGACCACATGCGTGATTTATTTACAGCACAAGTTATTAATTTACTACTAATGAATGGACTGCATGATAGAAAAGCAGATTTTAATCATCCATGTGTTATTCTTGTGAAAAATCAGATTTCCTATTAAAGTGACCAAATTATGGATCACTGCCTACACTCTCTGTATTTTTCCTTTCTTGTAATCAAAATTTATTAGAACTATACTGAATTAAAAACACCAATAGATCACTTCAAATCTGTAATATATCTGATGTGCTGAACGATCTGTGTAGTACTGATTTGGTCAGTAGCCTCTATACATTTAGGCCTATGCGTGTATAAATTATCTGTTAATGTTGGTGGTCGCTCGATTTTTAGAAACATTTCCCATTCATTTCCTTGTGTCTCTCAGAATCGCTAGCCTCTCAAAAATCTTCCCAGTACTGATGATGTACAGACTGTGGGAGGACGGCAAGATAGGATCCCTGGACGACCCTCTGGAGAAGTATGTTGAAAACTTCACCATCAAGAACCCACTGGGAAGGACGCGAGACGCAGAGCTAAAGTACGTAACGGACGGACTGATCTTTCTGGACAGTGGCGAGGTTCCGGTCCGCTCCTCCTCTGTCACCCTGCGCAGGATGGCCAGCCAGCTCTCAGGTATAGCTTCACCAGTTGCCAATGAGAAGCCTAGAAGTCGTTATTAGCAGCAACTAAGTGCATGTACAGTACTCAATTTCTGTATTTGTACTTAACTTGAGTATTTCCAATTTCCAATACATTTACTCCACTACATCGCAGAGGCAAATATTGTACCTTTACTACACTGCATTTACACTTGTGCAAGTTGTTTATCTGAAGAAGCTCCTCTCTGTTAAGGGCCTTTCAAACGGGAACAATGACAGGTCTCCTGCAGGTCTGCTCAAGAGGGGCACAAGAACGCAAGCGTAAAAAATAAAGCTAACCGGTAATTGACAATTTCTGGCATGGAGTTGTTTTCACCACCATGTGTTTGGTATATTAGCCTAAAGACTTGCCAGTGTGGGAGAATGGGGTAGGGGCTGTACTCTTTATAAATCAGCAGCACAAATAACAACGAATGCTTGCTTGTCTGTTTCCATTTGGTACTGTATATGAATCCCTCAAGCTGAAAAATAATAATAACAATGGTAATGGTAATGATGAAGATGAAAATGCTAATATTTACATTTTATTTCTTTTTGTACTCATTTTAAAATCAAAGCGGGGGCTCGCAATTCACTTTTGAGTGCTCTATTTTTCAATTCTAATCCACACTTGACAAAGGTTAATTGCTTTGTTGTTGTACAGTATAATCCAACAAATATTGGCATGATTTCCATATCGGTTTGTCCTTCATAAAATGTTCACTGACTGGACAGTTTATTCGATATAGGCATATTGTCAGGTTCTATTTGGATCATGGCAGGACATCATTAGACTACTATAACATGCTTACAATATGTAAAATATGTAAAAACAGGGAGCAGACATGTACTGTACATGGATTGAGAGTTCAGTGGTTAGAAGTGGTTCTCAAAGTGGGGTCCAGGGACTTTTAGGGTTACTTGGGGGGTTCAAAAAGGACCCTTACTGATCTGTAACTCTGAGAGCGTACAAATAGCCAAATGGACCCATAATGGTCAGTTTGGTTGCATTTCTAGACTTTATCAATTATGGGGGTCCTTGAGATTAAAAAGGTTTGAGAACCATTTCTCTCAAAAGTTATTTAACAAGGAACCTTTTAGAGTACAGTACTTCTTCCACCACTGCGAGCCAGGTTGCCACTTCTCCAGTACGAAAAATACAAAATCTGAATTGAAATGAGGAACAATTTAAACAATCTAGACACGATTTTTTTTTTTCGTGTTTGTTCAAGGGTCTTCATTAAATTAATTTTCTGAGCTTTTAATACTGGTGCAATAATCTATATTCAAATTCAATCTTAGGTCTACCCAGAAGACTCAGGGCCACAAACCTGCTATGGAAAGGAAAAACACAATCTGCAATCAGTCTACTGCAAGATGATGTCTTAGTCGCAGACCCAGGCACAAAGTAAGATTTCGGACTAGTCTAAAAGAACGCAACCTTTTCCTGCCATATAGGGGCACCTTATAGCGCTAGAAATGGACGCTGTATGTCTGTAGGTGTTGATGCACTTTCCCTATACTGATTTTCACTAAAGTAATTAAACATCTGTGAATTAAACACATAAAACAAATAGCGGGTTTAGCGTATTACGCAGGGAAAGACAATGTAATAAAACGCGGGTTTAATGGGTTATGTAGTCAATGTGTTAAATGCCCTACTTTGTGACAAGGCTGTCACACAAAAGCAGCCAAAAGATACAATGGCCTATAATATACAAGTAAGACGCGCAAACGCGTGAAGCGAACGCAGCTCGTGTGTGTGTGGTTGTGTGTGTGTGTGTGTGTGTGTGTGTGTGTGTGTGTGCTACAGCTGCGCCCTGTGTGTGTGTGTGTGTGTGTGTGTGTGTGTGTGTGTGCTACAGCTGCGCCCTCTGGTGGCGGGCCGGTGGTGTAACAGCGTGACACACACACACGCGTGACACACAGACATTCAGCCCTTGCTTTCATAGTAAGTGGCTCACTGCGTTCGCAATAAAGATCTTATATTTTTTTGGGGAGAAAAAAATCCAAGTGAAAGTCTTTTAAAAATATATATAATTATTTCCCCAAATATTAACAAAAGCTTGTGACTACTTAATTTCATTGGACCCATTGGAACATTGGTATTCTTTTCCATTTTCTGAAAAGTTAAAGTTTAGGACATACAATATTTTCACCCAACAGCAACGATATGTTTTCATGATTGCAGTCTATCACAATTAGCATTTTTATTGTGTGAACAAACTGTACATGTATGGGAAAGAAACTGATATGCGTATGTGACCACTCCATAAGCTAATTATCATTTAGGCTACTGTCTATTTGTCCGTTATAGCCATCTCATCTGGTTTATGCAGTTACAGTTGAATGTATTTATTTATTGAAATGTATTGAATCCTCTACGCCAGACTCAACACAATATGAATATATATAAATATTTATTTTAAATTATGACACAATTATGACACAATTTAAAACGTATACAGTAGGTTAAGAAGCACCAAATTGTCATATTATAGCCCTTCCATTTCGGATGCAGTGTTACATCAATTACCGTGAAATTGTGTCGCAGTTCATCTCTGTCACTCCATCTCACTTTCAATGCTAGGTGTCACTACAGCAACCTGGCCTTCTCCCTGCTGGCTCATGTGTTGGCTGAGAGAGTGCTGAGGGTTGATTATCAGCGCTGGATCACAGACAACATCCTGAACCGTCTGGGCATGGAGGATAGTGGCTTTGACATTACCCCAGGGCTCCAAGGTCAGATGGCGGTGGGAGTGTACTCTAGCGGGCAGTCTGCTCCACTCTATGACCTGGGCTGGTACCGGCCTTCTGGTCAGATGTTCTCAACAGCGGCAGACCTAGCCAAGCTGGCCATGATGCTCCTGGGCGCCTACCACCGCAAGCTCCTGGAGCCGGACACGCTCAAGATCATGCTGACCCCGCTCTTCAGGTGCGACAAGGATTACTTTGCCAACCGCACAGGGACGCCGTGGGAGGTGAACGAGCAGCTGGGGTATGAGGTTGTGCGCAAGGATGGCGATCTGGACGGCTACTCCGCCACCTTCTCGCTGGTGCCCCGGCTGAAGCTGGGACTGGTGGTTCTCATGGCGGGCACTAGGTCGCAGAGTCAGGATGTGATCGCCAGGGCCTATGGCCACATCATCCCGGCCATGGAGAAGGCCTTCAGGGAAGCCAAGAAGGTCCTTGTTGCTCCCCCAAACCCAGATCCGTACACTGGCTTTTTCACCTACAGCAACATCACCTTCTATGAGATCAAAGCAGGAAAAGACGGTGTTCTGATCATGCAGCAGTTTGGACCACAGATAGAGGAACTAATCCCCGAGCAGTACAGGACAATTAAACTCAACTACCTGGTGGAGAGAGTGTTCAGGGTGGTGTTTGAAAAGGAGTACCCCTGTGTGTTACGGGTCAGCACCGCTTCTGTTTCCCTGGAGGCCCAGGATGGCCAACTGTTTAACTTTTATGTGTTTAACAAGCGGGGTGTGTCCCCTGGCTTTGACGCACCAGGACTGAATACATATAACGTAGTTAGAATAGCCCGGAAGCCCACCTTCTCGAGCTGAACTAAAGCCTGCCTTTAAACAGCCAAGAAACACACTTTGAGTGTCTCTTTGGGACATGTACAGTACAAAATGACTTTAATGAATAAGACGAATGAAGGAAAATTCGGTAGAATTCTGGCAGTTCCTGGCAGAATTGTCTTGAAGTGCAATGTATTGCATAATGAAGACCATGCACCGGCAGGAAATGCATTCTGTTCACCTACAGTATTTGTGTAATCTTTTGTACAATCAATACAGTACATAGATTGATTTAATTGTTAAATAAGCCATTTATAATAATCATTTTCACACTGATCTTCATTGACCTTTGTCATGCCTGTCTTGACGTTATTCAAATATTGTGGCAAAGTGCTCGTCTTTTCCCTGCCTTTATATTCACAACTCTTATGGTCCTTGTCAGAACTGGAACACGTCCTTAGGGTGGGGGAGAACAGACAAAAAAACAACTTCTCTATTGCTATGTTGCAGTAAAGTATGGTCAGTTTAATGTGTCAAACTATGATTTTGCACTTATTTATCTGGCCTGGGATATTGGTTACACACGCTGAAGAATTAAACAACATCGTTAGTTGTCTTTGTGTCACAAGTCAAAGACTTGCTTTACTTGAATACGTGCTTTCATCCAGTTCCTTGTTTCCAAAATGTTGGTGATTTGTTGTTTGGTGACAACAGTACTCCATATTTGGGCGTAGCTGCATTGGGAACTCCTTATAAATGCTAAATGGTGCATTTATATTCCGCTTTTATCCAACGCTTTACATAGATTTTGCATTATATTCACCCACTCACACACATTCATACATCGATGGCGGAGGAAACCATGCAAGGCTGGTACCAACCTGCACATCGGCAGCAATTAGGGGTTCAGAGTCTTGCTCAAGGACACTTTGACACCAACTTCCGGGGAAGCCTGTGATCGAACGGGGAAGTGGGAACGTCACGGTTCCCATCCGGCTGCTCTACCGACCCTGAGGCAGTGCTGCCACTGACCCCTGAGGCAGTGCTGCCACTACCGCCTTATATAGTTTTGGCTGAGTCAAAGCGGTCCTCCCATAAGCCAAGTTTAGTGTGTGTGTGTGTGTGTGTGTGTGTGTGTGTGTGTGTGTGTGTGTGTGTGTGTGTGTGTGTGCGCGCGCGTGTGTGTATGTGTGTATATATTAAAGGTGCACTGTGTATAATTTTGTGTCTTGTCACCAATAAAAATCAACTTCAAAAGAGCTGTGTTTACAAGTGACATAATTAGCATAGTTCATGTTCCTGAAAAATATTAAAAATAAAAAAATAACCTGCAAAATAAATCCTCTGTATTCAACACATCATGTGGGATTTGCGATATCTGATAGCTAAATATGCAACAATTTGCATTGTTACATAGACATGTTAACAAGTGTTATGCATTACTGCTATATGTTATGATAATTACTGGGATGGAACTTCACTGACATGAAAGTTTAATAACTCTCTGAATCTGTTCCATTTTATTTTAGTAAGATTTAAGGTTTATGTCAAATCTGAGAACCCATCGGCAAATAAAGGAGAAACAGTGCCATCATTTCCTTTGAATTTGATGTTTGTCAACAGTCTGGGTGCCATTAAGGACTTAAAATAATATTACTAATCATATTACAGTTTTATGAGCTGGGGGCGTGTTGTATGTCATATTGCAATTTTGGGCATGTTAAGAAGCGCTTTCGACACCCCGTGGATTGCGCAAAACGGCCTTGAATTAGTCATGGGTGTGTTTAAGGCGTGTTTGAGACGTACCCAATCAACATGTCCGTACTATTCTCTTTACCAGTCAGCTGATGTCACATACGGAATGCACACTTTGGGGATCGTGGTATTACATTTCTTCAGGCTGGCACCATAGAAGACATGACTTTGTCACATTTGGGTTAATTATTCCTATTGCACTGCATGCTGTCACCTTTATGCCTCAAAATAATTTGTTTCTATTGAAAAACACCAGTAAAATAATGTTTATTATATTTTATTTCATTCAAGTCATGTTGAAGGAATGAGTTGAATGCTGCTGCTTAATGCTGTGCCTGTGGCCCCGATGGTATAAGGTCTTCGCTCGTAGCATTTTATTGAAGAAGACTTGAATCGGGTGTGATACAGCATATGAAAGCAAACTTCCCAAGGATTATGGAGATGTTTTTATTTATTTTTAAGGTTGAGAAATGAAAGAACTATGGCCGTTTCTAATCTCAACATAAAAAATAAAAAAGGCTGTTGCCATGTCTCATAGAAACAAGTAAATAGGTCTATAAAAATAAGCGCATATAACAGGGGTCTGCAACCTATTTTAAATGAAGTGCCATGTTTTTATTTTCTAGATAGTGAGTCTGCCATATCCAGATTAATTTTAATGACACCACATTAAAATAATCTTTTTTTTTATTGTTCTTCCTTATTTTTAAATATGTTCTTGCACATTGTTATAATGATCATTATATATATCCCCCAGCAGTCAGAGTTCATAGTTTTAATGAATGAATGTGATGCATTGTGAGCTGGTATAGATCTGCTATTTTCAAAAGTAATCTTGGAAAATTTTAATTAAATTTTTGGATTAGCCGTCCTTAGTTGGGCAAATGCATTCATCTGGGGATCCTTGAATGTGCTGTGTGAGGATCACTGGTTTAAACAACATTAGGAGAAAAGCCCAAATAACCACTTTAGAAACAAGAAAAGCAACCACAAAATAGTACAACTACCAATATTTATATGCAACTTTACAGAAAAAGAAGCCGCTTATAATAAACAGACATGGCAACACTCTAGCAGCCTCCCAGAGCCGCTCAAGTGTAAAATCAAACAGTGCTTGTTGCGTTTATGAGGTGGTCAGACCCACGTCTAATCGTTATGCGCTGAGTGTCTTTAGGTCAAGGGGCTTAATAGCAAATTGCGCAAAGCGAAAATAATTAACATATGGACACTCCCACAATGCTAAAATATTCAGGAACGCCGTATGCCATATGTGTGTGCGTTCAACACGGGCCGAGTGCACGGGCCGATATGCCTTTCATAATACCATTGTGCGCAGAGCGAGGGCAATTTCTGTATTACCCCATTGTAAAACGGATCTTCAAAATGGCACCCTCTGTCTCAAGCGACTATAGGTTCATGTTGAAGCTTGGTTATAAAAAGTATTTACAGTACATGTAATGCAAGATCAAGATGGGTATCATCTTTAAAACATGAACGTAACAAGAAACAAATTTGAAATACGGGTAGCTTTTATAATAGCAAATTAGATATTTATTTTCCCGATTGTATGCGTTGCATAATCACAGGCTTTATTGTGACAGTAACAGGGAATATTCACTTGTCTGTCACAACACAAACAAAAGGCAATGCCTTGCAAAGCTCACATTAATATTATACATTCAATCAGACAAAAAAGACGTTAATACAAATGTTGCTTGTCCAACTTGTCCAACAATTCAGGCAATTACTGTAAGAATCAAAGTAACTTTTACAGGCCCACAGTAAACAATTCTGGAATTTATCAGAACTTTCCGACATATTAAGATCAGATATGCTCATCTTACATAATAGTTTTACTGAATAAAGTAATAAAAGTACAATACAGAACATGGAATGAGCAAAAGTATCACAGGGATAATATGCTAAATTACTTAGTTCAACTGCAACCACCTCATATACATACATTGTGTGCTATAGGCCTGCTGGCTTAGCTTATTCATAATACAACAACTAAATTAGTGATCCATGGTTTAATGGTTAGTTACCCATTAAAGCTGGGAATGCATCTGTTTCATTCTGGATTTTAGCTATATACTATATAGTTTCATAGGTTTTTCAGAAAACCTAGGCTTTCGAACATTGGTTTAGAAATATTGCTTTTGGAATGTTTTTATTCATTTATTTGTTTGTTTATTTATATATTACCATGCCAATGATGCATTGATGCTTGCTATATATATATATATATATATATATATATATATATATATATATACTGTATATTATAATGAAGAGGTTATGGAGGCAGGCTCTTTGCATGTACACGTGAGGGTTGTAGTGTCTAGGCTCAGTGACATGCTAGGAGAGAGCAGAGGAATGAAAGCGTTGGAGTCTTTCCCCTCGACCTGCGCTCTGGTACTCTGGCCAGAGTGGTCCAGGATAATCTTGTTTTTAGCACGGCCACGGGAGCACACAAGTTCCCGGAAGCTCTCCCGGAAACGCGTGGAGAGCAAGTTGTAGATGATGGGGTTGACGGCGGAGCTGAGGTAGAAGAGCACACCGGACAGGATGTGGACACACTGATAGACGGCGTGCATCAGGTCTGTCCACTGACTGATGGAACTCCACAGGAGGCGGGAAATGTGGAAGGGCGCCCAGCAGACCCCGAACACTGCCACCACAATGGCTGGGAGGAATGAGAGGAAGGAAGGAAGGAAGGAAGGAAGGAAGGAAGGAAGGAAAAACACATTTGAGGATGTGCTGTATGCTGTGTATATTACACACTTTTTCCATTCATCAAGTTCCCTACTTGGATGTTGGAATCAAGATTCTTATAAATTTGAGTGGCACTCAAATTGTGCTGTGTGGGTGCTAACAAGAACATTCTCCATCGTAGAAATCCCACCGTATGTATTCCGCCCGGGCCCAGGCCCAGATATTTCCCCTTAAAATGTAAAAAAAAAAAAATCTATAACACTATGGACACTCGGGCATGAAGGAAGCATGAGTTCAAGTCCGTTGCTCTCCCCATGTCCCCCATATATGGGGACTAGGTTGGCGGAGGGTGTGTAGAGCCCAGGATCACATTAGATAATTGACACAGGGGTGAAAAATGGGTTACAAAATCGTGGGATAAAAATATTTAGAATAAATAATGCATTCTTATTATATTCTCCTATATATTCACCATTACAACTAGATTTAACATGTATGCAGTAGGCCTACTATGACGGCATGCAGGACACATGGAACTCCCATGTAAATCATGTACTGTATTGGTCATACATGATGAGTGAAGAAGACTCACAGAGCATCTTGGTGACTTGTCTCCTCCGCCCTGCATGCTCCACATGAATCTTAAACCTGGTGCTGGAGCTGCAGTTCTTCCCCAAGGTGGTCCAAGGCTGCCGGCTCTCTCTCCTCAGGTGCACGCCCATCACCAGGTACAGCACGCTGATCACCATCATGGGTATGAAATAGAAGAAGGCCGTGCTGATCTGAATAACCAGATTGTACACCCACACAGGTTTCACCACGGAGCACACAGCTGACTCGTCCCTCCTCCCTGGCAGGTGAAAGATGCCATGCAGCGAGGTGTTGGGCACGGCGCAGACCATGGACGCCAGCCACACGGCACCGATGACCCGCTTGGCGTGCCGGTTGGTGGAGAGGTAGCGGGTCTTCAGCGGGTGCACCACGGCCATGTACCTCTCCACGCTCAGGGCCGTGACGTTGAGGATGGAGGCGAAGCAGACCGCCTCGAAGAGGAAGGTCTTGAAGTAGCAGCCGGCCTCGCCGAAGGGGAACGGGTAGTTCTGCCACAGCTCGTAGATCTCCAGCGGCATTCCGAATAGCAGCACCATGAGGTCAGACACAGCCAGGCTCAGCAGGTACAAGTTGGTGGGATTGCGCATCTTCTTGTGCTTGGCTATCACCACACACGTCAGCACATTTCCAGATAAGCCAGTGAGGAAGATGAGCAGGTAAATGAGTGTCACAGGGAGGAAGAAGGGAGACCGCTTGGGACCCAATGCTTGAAAGAGGATGTCCTCAATCGATTGGTCATTGGTGTAATTGCCTGTGGTGTTTAGATACACCATGGTGTTTTGGAACGTTTCATGTGAGGTTGAGATGTTTGAAAAGGGGTTCTGTAAGAGGGAATCCATGGTAGGGAGTACAGTACTTTTTCCCTGGAGAGTGCAACAGTGACTGGAGATATCAAAACATCTTCAATATTGAAGACCTGTGAAGAGAGAGAGGGGATTGAAGGTCCATGGCAGAAGATATTGCTTGGTTTTCACTTTCCAATTGTGAAGCATCTTGATAAATTTGATTGGTTTTTTTTAATAATAGGTCTGGTGTTGCTAGTATGTGCCCTGGTATGTGCATGTAAATAACATTTTGTCCACATTTATTCATAGCCTATTTTAATGCAACACACACACACACACACACACACACACACACACACACACACACTGTCACGTTCTGTCCCAGAACGTCCCATGCCTGGTTATGGTTCCCATACCCTTATGTTCTCTCCTACCTACCCTGTTGTATTCCCCTCATCCACCCTACCTGAGAGACAGTTTCCTCCTGGGAACACTGCTGTGTACTATTGTGCCAATTATTGACTCTGTGATTTAAGTGGTGTGTTTGCTGGACTCTGTGTCGGATTATAGTTTGGTGTTACGCCAGCTTTGCGCTGCTTTCCTGTATGTTTTAGTTCCTGCCCTGTGTGGCGTATTCCTGTGTTTCTTTTGTTCCTATAAGTTAAGTAAAGTGTTTTATACCAATCATTCTTGTGTTCGATCTCCTGCTTGGTTCCACACACATACTCCGGGTCGGCAGCCTGATAGTATAATCCGACCAATGCAATAATATGGAACCAGCATGGAGCGGGTCGGAGGGGGAGAGCTGCGAGGACCACCAGGAGGGTGGTTTGGAGTGGGTTTTGGACGAACGCTTTGCGGTGTTAGAAGTGAGAATCGCCGGTCCTCTCACCGTTATGATGCTGTCGCTCCGGGGGCTCAACTTAAATCCTGGGGTCCTTCCGTCGAGAGAGAGAAGGCGAGTTTCAGTGGATTTCAGTGGAGTTTCAGTGGATTTCCAGCCCGGAGAGGGAGGTCGGCGTCCAGACACCAAGAGGGACCTACGGCTCAGGGAAGGCCTCTGCTTATAATGCGGTCTACCTAGTCTAGTAATGTATGATCTTAGGGTGTCTGCTGACAAGAAACATGTATCCGTTCTCTTACTTCTAGATTTAACGGCTGCATTTGACACGATTGATCATTCAATTTTAATACAGCGTCTGGAGCACTGGATAGGCCTGTCTGGTACGGCCCTGTCCTGGTTTTCCTCCTACCTATCAAACAGAAGTTACTTTGTCAATCTAGCCGAGTTTGACTCAGACAAACACGACATCAGTTCTGGTGTTCCACAGGGCTCGATTCTTGGTCCTCTGCTGTTCTCCTTGTACATTCTGCCATTGGGCGAACTCATTACCAATCACGGAGTCAATTTTCATTTCTATGCTGATGATACCCAACTATAACTTTCTGTGGCCCCAGATGATCCCTGTGCTTTAGACCCGCTGTTGACCTGTCTGTCTAGCATCAAATGTTGGATGAGTGAGAACATTCTCAAGCTAAATGAGGATAAGACAGAAGTTCTCATAATCGGTTCTAGCGAGCAGAAAGAATCAATAATAAGCAGACTTGGCAACCTGACTGTAGAAAGTAACAGTACAGTAAAGAACCTGGGGGTTATTATTGATTCTGAATAATTTTTAATTAATTTTAATTCACACATTAATCATGCTACCAAGATTGCATTTTTTCACCTTAGAAATATTGCACGAATCAGCCTATTTGTCCTTGGACGATGCAAAAACGCTAATCCACGCCTTTGTTTTTTCTCGGCTTGACTACTGCAATGCACTCTTTTCAGGACTGCCTAAGAAAACGACTGACAGATTACAACTTGTCCAAAATGCAGCAGCTAGAGTTTTAACTAGAACTAAGATGAGAGAACATATTACTCCAGTTTTGGCATCACTGCACTGGCTTTCGGTTGTTTTTAGGATTGATTTTAAAATTATTTTACTTATAAAGCTCTCAATGGTCTCGCACCTCCGTACCCCCGTGACTGCCTACCTAGATATGTCCCTAACCGCCCCCTCAGGTCCTCCAATGCTGGCCTACTTGAAGTGCCTAAAAGAATGTGCACAAAAAAATATGGTGAGGCAGCTTTTTGCTTCTACGGCCCAACAGCCTGGAATAAACTTCCATTCGAGCTCAGACACGCACCCTCTGTAGACATTTTTAAATCTCAACTCAAGACTCACCTCTTCACTCTTGCTTTTAGTTGAGTTTTACTATGCACGTTCCTACCCTGCCCTGACTGATTGCTGCATGTGGTGTTTTTATTTGTTTTTATTTATTTTATGTTCTTATATTCAATTTTGTTCTTTGCCATTGTTAATAATTTTAACTACTTGTGTTTTATTGTATTATATTTTTGTGTCCTGCCCTGTGAAGCACTTTGAGCTGCATTTATGTATGAAAGGTGCTATACAAATAAAGTTTATTATTATTATTATTACCTGGCCATGTCATCATCCGCTGCCCTGTCAGACCCGTAAGGCACGTTTAAGCTTTGACGTTTTTTTTTGTTATTTCTGTTTTGTTTGGTAAACGCTAGTTGTGCCCTGCGAGGCTTTAGTTCTAAGCGTTTCTCCTACGGAGTGCCCCGAGGGGGTCGTTTTAGTATGTTTAGGTCGTTTGAGTGGCCCTGAGTGGCTTGTTTTTTTTACTGTGTTTTGTTTTTTTAGTCCTGCAAGGCTTTTTTCTTTTGAGCTTATGTGTTGTGTTGGATTTGTCTCTCACCTCTTGTCCTTTCTCTCCTGTTTTTTTTCGTATGAGTGTGTTGTTGGAGTGTTGTGTGTATGGGTTCCTGAGTATGTGGTTACTGTGCCCTGTTTGCTTGTTGTGTGTGCTGTCCGCTGTTTAGTCCTTTCCTCCCGGGTCGGCGATGACGAGATGCTGACAGGCTGCTGAGGTCTTCGTTCGGGGGTAGCGGCCCTCGCCTCATCCCCCGTGTTCTGACTGAGGGGGGTCCGCACTCGGCAGCCTGCCTTCAGTCGTCGAGGACTCACCGCTGCCCGGTCCCCTTTCCCCCGGTCCTCCTCGTCCTCCCTTCTCCCTGGCCCCGATGCTGGACACGGCCTTTCCCCTCAGCTCTCCCCTTCCACTGTCCGGTGGGCTCCCGATTCCGGTCGGTGGCAGGACGAGTCCCACCTTCGCCGTGGTCGATGCCAGGGGGGTTCCTGTCATGCGGCCATTGTCGGGGGTGCCATCCGGGCATGTCTGCTGGGCCCCGTGGTCCGGTTAACCGGCGCCAGTCACTGCGCTGGGGAGCGGTTCCTACCCACCCCTGGCAGTTTTCCCCACCCTATACCCCACTCTCCAGGTTGGCTTTGCCCCCCCTGTCTCCTTCTTCGATCCCTGGGGAGCGGGCCTTTAGGGAGGGGGTGCTGTCACGTTCTGTCCCAGAATGTCCCATGCCTGGTCCGCCACCCTTATGTTCTCTCCTACCTGCCCTGTTGTATTCCCCTCCTCCACCCTACCTGAGAGACAGTTTCCTCCTGGGAACACAGCTGTGGACTATTGTGCCAATTATTGACTCTGTGATTTAAGTGGTGTGTTTGCTGAACTCTGTGTCGGATTATAGTTTGGTGTTACGCCAGCGTTGCGCTGCTTTCCTGTATGTTTTAGTTCCTGCCCTGTGTGGCGTATTCCTGTGTTTCTTTTGTTCCTATAAGTTAAGTAAAGTGTTTTATACCAGTCATTCTTGTGTTCGATCTCCTGCTTGGTTCCACACACATACTCCGGGTCGGCAGCCTGATACACACACACACACACACACACGCGGCTACGCACGGCTAGTTTAATTAAAATGCAAATCATCATCATTTAACTCTGGTTGAGCAGCTGCTTCTTAAATGCCTAACAAGTTCTAAACAGATATTCAATAAAATATGAATACATAATAACATAACTTGAATGAATACATTTAATAACTTCTAAACAGCACCAGCACATAATAATTAATGTCCTCCTCACCTTGATGCACTTGACAGTCCCTCCATTTGTTCATTGATGGAATGGAGAAGCACACAAAGAGATTTTACGTAAAAATAAAACGTTTCTTTTTCTTTCTTTCTTTAAAGAAAATGCACAGGGACCAGTACGTGTCAATAAAGACTGATGAGTGCTGCAGAGCCAACGATAAGTGACTGTAGTGGAGCGAGGATGCTGTTGAACACTTCTTGCAGCACCGCTGTCAGGTCTCCAAGCGCAAACAGTGTGTGTGGTGATGGTTGCGTAATTGAGAGTGAGACGTTATTGAAGGGGACATGGGGTTGGCTGGCATTCAGTATATGCATGACATGCTACGACCTTATGGTGTCTAGGCTATGTTTGTCTCATTTGTTTAGGGTTCTCTTTATCTATTATAGGACGAGGGAGCTGCCATGGCCCTCTACTTTACACGATATTTACAAATGACATGCCTTTTGTTGTCTCCACCAGCCGAAGGCATGGGGAGAGTATGTTTTGCACTCCGTCCGTCCGTCTGTGTGTGTGTGTGCGTCCGTCCATCTGCGTACAACTAATCTCCAGCACCGTTGGCCCGGTTGATGCCAAGCTGAGCACACACACTCCCTGGATGCCAATGACGAACCTCTGCCCCAATTTTTCCACAATGGTCTGTTATAGCGCCACCATTAGGCCGACTTTTGCAAAACATTTCTTTAGATTACTCGAACAGATTTTATCCATACATCACGCAAATCAGGATTCACGTGATCAATACGGAACTGTCCGCTTCCCCATATTCCATTCCCATTCGCTACGATTGCCTTCCATGATATAGTTTGCATCTGCTGGTTATAGTGCCACCATGAGGCAGATTTTTACTCAAACATATTTTATCCATACATCACGCAAATTGGTATAGGCTACAGCACATGACATCTCCATAGTCATGTGATCAACATTCCATGGAATATGCACACATACCACTTGGTAGAGGAAGAAATGTTTACACCGATAACTGCACCGTTTATATTACCTGTGCCCTGAGGGTCACTTTTTCTAGTTTTAGATAAGAGTTGTTCTAGTTTATTTGCAGATGATTCAACTGTCAAAGACTCAGATATTGAACAGGTTCAAGAGGCACTTGAGTGTGCAAGCTGGGATTAGTGCAACCAATCATGTACATTCACGGTGAACTTTAAAAGGGCATCTGAAACACATGCAATCTTTTTTACTTTTCTTTACAAGAGCCAATTAGCTACTACAACCGTTATGCAAAGCTCGGCCAATCACAGCGGAAGTTAGGTAGGTTACTCCAGAAGCAATTTCTGCCCCAGAATGAGTTTGACACGCCTGGACTATATATAGATCAAGGGCAGAGGGTGACAACTGATACAAGAATAAGAAAAATACAATTCCATACATTCAAAGACATCAGATACACGTGGATCATGTGAACAAAGGTGAGTCATGTGAACAGAGAAAACCCCTGGGCCCTTCATGAACTAGATATAAAATCACACTAAAATCACAGTGAGGGGCGCTCTTATCATTATACATCATCATACATCATCTCATGAACAACTGAATTTATGTGATTGGTTGGTTACATTTACGTCATATTTGGCAGACATTTGACCTAATTTCTCCTTTCATTGTCAATGGCAAATATGAGACGTGTGGGGAAAGGATTTGGCGGACATTTGACCTAATTTCTCCTTTCATTGTCAATGGCAAATATGAGACGTGTGGGGAAAGGATTTGGCGGACATTTGACCTAATTTCTCCTTTCATTGTCAATGGCAAATATTGAGACCTGTGGGGACAAAAGCTATAGCCTCAAAAATCACACCCGTGTGAAGTGAGGGGCGCTCATCTTACAACATAATTTACAACATAATATTTGTTTAAGCAACGGGTGCTAATGTTTGTTTTAGTCCTCAACACAAACATTACATTTCTCTTTATTGTCTATGGCGCTTTCTTGAACAAGCATCGTTGAAAAACAAACATTAAAGTTGTATATAGGAAAATAGATGCCTCATTAGCCGCTGCAGTTCATTGGATCCATGTGTATCGATGTGAGGGCGGAAGTGTGCCGGAAGTGCGGAAGGCAGTCTATACGCCACGCTGCTACTCAAGTGCCCATACTGGCCAATCACAGCACGTCTTTTCCTGGACTTGTCAGACCCGAACGTCCGCTCTGTGACGCACGCAGAAGCTTCTGTGAAGCACTAGTCTCGTGTGGCCAGACTGTTGCCTCTCGCAAGTTGTCTGGCTAGTGGCTACGCAAGACAACTTGCAAGACTAGTGAAGCACCAACGCAGAACGCTTGTGCTGACTTGAGTACACACGCCTCAGAAAAAAAAGGTCTAATGATGTCACTTGTAGGCTGGTTTCTGCATTAGTAAGGACCAATTTGATGAAGATTGGATGGAAATGGATGAAGTGGTCCTTTAAGTAGTTATCCTGCGGAACCAGGTCAGTGTTTATGTGAGCCTGTATTGTGTTAGTCACAAGTGTTAAAAGAGCTATTCATCAGCTGCTGTGGATACCAAGTTCCCTTTATTGGTCATCTTATGACATAAATCAGTTTGACTACTTTGTTTGACAATAATAAAGTCAGTTTAACAGGTCCATAGGCTCAGATAAGGAAAGGTCATATTGAATGTAAAATTCATGACATCTGGAACATTTAACACATGCATGCATGTATCCTATTTAGTGAGACAATGACAGATACTGGTTTGGTATGTCCAACTCACATTTGAAGTTAAACTGTGCAATTAGACATTGTTAGTCAAACTCTCAAGTACTTGAGAGTACATTACCTTAACATATAAGTACTTATTTATTGAGTGTTTCCATTTCTCAGTACTTTATTTCACTTTCAAACATGTTTGGGGTCATTTTAACGCAGGCTTTTGTGAGCTCCCCAGTTAGTTAATAGTTAGTTAGTTAGTTAGTGAAGTTGCTTGATTCAAAAAATTACCCCAAAAATGTTTGAAAGTGAAATATCCCTTTATCCACTACACCCCAAAGGCACATTTGTACTTTTTAATCCAATACAATTGTTTGAATATTTGAGTTACTAGTTACTTTGGGGATTTTGATTATTAATACAAAGCATATACATTAACCAGTACTACTCAATCACTATTTTATACTAGTTCTTCTTCCACCACTGCAAATGAACAACATAGTATTAGTGTTTGTGAAGATGGATCATGTCCTAGTCCATTCAATAGCTACCCCTGCTGGTTGGTTGCAGCAGTGGTGTAAGAAGTACAAACTACCACTGTACCACAATGGACTATATGCACACGGCTGCCATATCTTGCCAACATGGTGCTAACTAGGTGCAACTTTCCATTGAAAGCCCATTCATCCAAACAGAAAAGCCCTATCTAATTGTATTAAACAACGTCAAACTCACCAACATTGCAGCTGTACGAAAAGCTTGGATTATCCTCTTTCAATCTGCAAAGTTTTTGTTTAATAAAAATCCACCGTAGACATGTTATGAGCTACTTCCTGCCAAGAAATTCATTGCAGCTGATGCTTTTTTTCAAAGTGCTCGTGGTATATCACTCAACGGTCCTTGCACATAATGGAGGAGGCAGGAGGTTGCTTTACAGATAACGAGCGCTTCCAAACTCTGACACGTGGGGTACGTTGGCAAATTGCGCACTGAGTGCAGTGTGCATTGTGCAATGCAAACTAATAGGTGAGTGCGGTATTTCCAAAAGGTGCCCTTAGAAAATAAATCAATAAAGGAAGTACCGTAGTTCACAACATGTGTAGGCCTACAGTGGATTTTTATGAAACAAACCCTTCGCAGATAGAAAGGATAATTCAAGCTTTTTGTACAGCTGCAATGTTGGTGAGTTTGACGTTGTTTAATACAATTATGTTGGTGAGTTTGATGTTGTTTAATACAATTAGATAAGACTTTTCTGTTTGGATGAATAGGCTTTCAATGGGAAGTTGCACCTAGTTAGCACCTTGCTAGCAAGATGGCAGAGGTGTGCATATCGTCAATACTCTAGCAAAAATGAAAATGAAAGTGACATTTTCAGATCCGTGGAATGCAGTAAATGTAAATGTATTTAAAGTAGGCTATAAACATTAGAAAAATTGGCAGAAAAAGACTCGCTTGCTGCATGAAAAGAAGAATGAAAGAAGTGCTATAAGGGTAGATGATCACAGACAAACAAGTTGCTAGAGCTCCAAATTAGCTCAGCTCAGGTGCTGGGAATTACTACTCAATGTCATCACCTTGGCAATTAATGGTGGAATGTGGACATTACAGACATATATACTGTATGTGTATGGTTACAGTGTTACATTTGAAATCATGAAGTACATTTCACATAATGAACATTAATCACCTTAGATATGGTGCAACCACTTCATTAAGGAGCTATGAGTGTCTGTCCCTGGCTGGGTCCCAGCTGGGTCTCTAGCTGATCTTAATCTTACTGAAATTGAATTATTCATTGCCCATAGTCCTAAAGTGATTTATCTTCCATTACAAAGCATGGTGTACAAAACGTGAACTTCCACAATACAGTTTCTGTCTAGTAGGCATGTAACGATCTATTGTAATCGATTTAAATCAATCAACTTGTTCTTGTACAAGCACAGAACATGGATGACATGCAAGCTTTCTGAGACCCCAAAAAAGGATTTGTGTTCAAACAGCCCTCCATGCATCATAAACAGCAGCAATCAGTCCAGGTCCAGTCCAGAGACTGATGATGTGCAACAGCTGTGTGA
Organism: Protomyctophum parallelum; assembly: GCF_964188405.1. Classification (NCBI taxonomy): domain Eukaryota; kingdom Metazoa; phylum Chordata; class Actinopteri; order Myctophiformes; family Myctophidae; genus Protomyctophum; species Protomyctophum parallelum. Next base: position 31,494,839 of record NC_139703.1, on the reverse strand, counting down.
AGTGTAGCTGGAATGTAGCTCTGCTGTTTCATTGTTTCATCTGATTGGAGTCACAATTCCTCTATCCGCCTGCAGCCAATGTGATGTTTTGGATAATAACTGTGCTATAGGTCTGAGTCTGCTCCGAACCCTGGTGACACTTAATTAAGGATTAAATTAATTGAATCGAGACATAGGCCTATACTGTTGCACAACCAATAGTCAAAATAGCTGATAGCCGATCTACAATTAAGCTCAAACTGCCTCGCAATCCGAGGTGTTATTGTTTTGTTTTATAAATAAATAAATACATAAATGAAAATGTTTGAGAATTTGCCCAAAATTGGGACACCATCAAACATAAATATCAAACATATCAGACAGATACATATAACAAAAGGAAATGCGTGTATTTAAATCCAAATTAAAACTTAAAAGAATTCTGCTTCAACAGTCTAGCTTTAAGAATTAATAAACTACTTTTACTCTTTCTGATACTGCCTAATTAGCAACTGTTGCACAACATTAGTGAGAATAGCTTGTTTTTGATATAAAATATATTTTTGAAAATAGCTCGTTTTTTATATAAATAAAATATGTTTTTGATACTGCCTATTGCCTAATTAATAATTGTGAATATTTGTGCATTTCATGATTGTATGAACTTAAAGAGAGGCGTAAATTCATGCAGGTATCCATGGACATTTTTACCCTATTTGTGAGTCAGCACTAATGGTTTGTGCTTGTCATGGGGAAGTCCATGGTTGCAATTGGTCAGTGGGTTTAACACTCCATCCAATTGGACACGTAAATTAATTCCAGACTGGTCCACAGTAAAACAGGGCTTAATGGGCCAGTTTGGATGACAGTGTGGTCAGTGCCAATGCCTCAAGCTTCTTTCCTTGTTCAAAAGTGTTGCATTTTGTTGAACCACATGCAGCCAACCTAAAGTGATCCAGTTCAATATAAATACATAAAAGATGATACTTTCTTTCTAGCAATCAGTGTACACCGTGGTGTAAATCATCAACTACTGGCTGATGATTTACACCATCTTGTCCAAATGGTTGCCATTAGTCTTGCTTGCTTGTCTGAAACGCTGCCCTTTCCCATGACTTGCAGGCTATTTCTCACTCATGACATGGCAGCACACCTGTTTTGATTTGACATGTTGATGACAGTGTACAAGTAGTAGAGTAGTAATTCAGAATTGAATTACATTTATTGCCTTTAGATGTTTTTGATTACCATTGTGTGGAACAGCTTCTACAGCAATCCAAGGAATGTTACATGTACGTGTGGGAAGCACAGTAGACCTATAGGGCAGTGGTTCCAAACGTAGCTCAAGACCCAAAAGAGAAATTTGACCTTTGCCCGGGACTGACACTTAAATAGCAGATATACAATCTCACCACGTGTTGCTTCGCGCTATGTTGCGACTTTGTAAATCGGCTATTTTCACAAACTTTTACTTTTACAATTTAAAATATCTATTTATTTTGAAAAATGTTGGAATCGTTTCGAATATATATTTTTATTTAACCCATTAAAACCGGGACGCATCTTGTGCATCTGTGTCATTTTAGATGTTTGCTTTATAGAAGTGTTATAGTACATATTTATATTGTACATGCTATTTTTTAACATTTTTGAAAAATCTTGAAAGTATTGGAACCAAGCCCATTCAGGCTCCTGGTGAATTATGACCATACAACATCTGATTTTGTGTTCACAAACATTAGAAAAACACTATTTTGCAATCATGTTTGCTATCAGAATATAGAGCTGTTTACAGTAACACTTATTTAAACAAAAACAGTATCACTTACACCCCACATTTATATAAAGCCCATGTCTGTAGTGAATTGTGTTTGTAATGGATTCTACATCAGCTTCAAAGTCTTACCAATATGGGCTTATCAATCATCACATTGTCAGCGTTTCGGTAGTCAATGATTCCGACCAGCTAGCTGATTAAGAAAAAGCATTATAGGACAACTCTGGATTATCTGGATGCTATTGTTTCATTATTTTTAGAATCAGGAGGGTCAAAGCTACAAGAGGTGACAAAATATGGTTGTATAATAGAATAAATACAGGTCTTTAATTGTGTCAGTAAACACAAATTTGCCAAGCATTACATGATACTTGATACATGATACCTGTATTTGATTGATTGAATACTTTATTAACAGTTTGCAGAATAGTACAGTGGTACAATTAAGCCTATACTGTGATAACACAAAAAGTTCTAATGGCTTTTTTCCATTGTCAATTATTTAGTTCCAATTAGTATTTTTTTTCACTATTTTTCACAATTGTCTCGCCCACACATTTCCAGCCGAAAAAAACACCATTGGTTGGATTCTGTTGTATGCGGCATTGCCTCACATGCAAACTACACTTTACGATGCCATGCCTGTCATACCGTATACTGTCATACCGTACCGTATACTGACAAGAGTGATTTGTCGACTTGCCTGTGTGATGCACACAGTATATCAATATTTGATCTACATGATATGATGATAACATACAGTATAACAATCCACACCTTTATTGATCGAACCGCCTCATATATTTCACTCACATGTGGCTGAGTGCATCACAGGATTTTAACGAACCCATTATGAATTTAGGACGTTTTCTCTATCAATTTCAATTGAGATATTTGCCTTAAGACGATATTAAAGGGGAATACCACTCATTTTCAACATTTTACTATTTACTACTATGGTGAATCACATCTTGATTATGTCATCAAGATGTGATTCACCATGTTAATGATTTCTTTCAGACCTCCAGTTCTAGGAAACACAGAATGGGGGGACTTTTTTTATTATTTCCACACAGCAGCTAGTTGTGTGGAAACAATAAGTTGTTTTGGCAAATACAATTGTCTTATGTCAATTGTATATGGTGATATTGAAATATTATTAGAATAGTATCTCGTTTTTGTTATGTTATCATTTCATGTAGATTGAATGGTGATATCTAGTTATCTACTCACCTCAGGCCAGCATTGGGGTTGGGAGTGACACAGTAGGCCTACACATGGACATGGGGGATATTGGGGACTGTTATTTTACCCAGTTTTCGCAGACAAGTTATTCAGGTTACAACACAATTGTTCATTCATTGGGTGAGTAATAGTGTCCATAACGGCACCTTGTTCAACTCAGGGTTACTGTTTAACCTACAGTACAGTATGCCCATCTGAGGTGTGATCACCTGTCAGACACAGAGTGAGGGAGATATCTAGAGAGCCATAAAAGCATCAGATTGGTGATGGGGTCAGAGAAGGATTTATGAATCCCCTTTAGTGACGCAGTAAAATACACACTGGGGGAAAAAACTACGTATTATGACTACTCATTAACCTGTGAGAAAAAATGGACAGTCAGCCTGCGGGACAGAAATGTTTAAAAGGCTGTTCGGAGGTCAGAGAAAGCAACGATTGAGCTGACCAAGCATCTGCTGCAGCACCAACACCAGCACAAAAAAGGGGAAAACAAATCTCAAGCAAACCAAACAACATGAAGACCAATATGCTCTCTGCCATTGCTGTCCTATTCCTGGCTTTCACCTGGACTTCTGATGCAGTCCAGGTCCAAGTAAGTGCAGTCTTGTTCTGCAGTCAAATTAATATCTTTAAAAGAATGAAACTAGATTCATGATGGCCATTGGCCAATACTTCAGATATCATTGGAAACATTGATTGGCAGGGATGCTAAACTGAACACTGTACAGTTAATAATGGCATGTGTCTTTGTTTACCACTGAATTCCAACAGTCACTGACACAAAACATCTGCCATTGCTATTGCTATTGCCATTGCTTACAGTTCTCTCTGTACGCTCACAGTTGGATTGTGGAGCTCTCACCACCAGGTTTCTCTTTCTGTCTATTTGTCTAGGAGGGCAACTTGTCATTCTCACTGGAAGCTGTCAAACAGCTCCAAGAGCTCATAGACAGTAAGGCAGAGCAACAAAGCCCCGGGCTGCGGACCAGCACTGATGTGTCTGTCTGCGCTGACCCTGCTCTTCCAGAAGAGTTCCTGCCCCTCTGCCAGCAGAAAGGAGCTTCCATGTCTCTCTCCAGGCTAGGTGAGGTATCAGTGGTGCAAAGTACTAATTAGTGTTAGTACTACTGTATGTACAATGATGAGGTATGCAAATTTGCCAATACTACTGCCAAACTACTCTCAGAGGTCGCCCCAATAATGTAGGCTACTTTTTAACCACCATCTTTTTGTGGTGATTGTGCTCTGTATATTTGTCATGATGAAGGTCTAAGCACCAAAATGTCATATTGTAATAAAATAAATTTCTTTGCAAGATCTTTCTCATTGTTTGAATTTGGACCTTCCTTTTAGGTATGCAATGTGCAGACAGCCTTTTATTCAATTGTGATACTTACACACTTGGAGTGACAGAGGATGTACAGATCATTGTTTACTGTGTTAATATATGAGCAGCTAATTGAATACTGAAGCTTGAATCATACATTCATCAACATGTCTGAACTGACCGTGTCTAATTTGAGTGTTTTTACTGTTCCTACAGGAATGGTACCCATGGATGTCTGTGAGATCTGCGCCTTTGCTGCCTGCACTGGTTGTTAAGTTTACTGCCAACCCAGAAGGAAATGGAAAGCCATTTTGACCATGCTTAAGACTCAGATTTTCTCTACTCACTGTTACTTGTAGCATACTGAGCACTTATTTTCAGGCCCCTTTCAGTTGTATATTTTATATTTGGAATTTAATTTGTTACAGTTCTGTCTCAAAAATCTTTTTACTTATTTCTTTTGTATTTTTGAAATAAAAAGGAAGTCTTTACTTAAGTTTTTGTATGTGTGTGTGTGTGTGTGTGTGTGTGTGTGCATTCACATTTATTTTACAATTACAATTACATTTGCCAAGGGAAGGTTAGCTGAACACAGTACTCAACTACAAGCAGGGGTTTAAATATAGGCTTTACTGATATGTCCATTGCTCTGTCGGAAGAGATAATCACAACTATGTCCAAACTACTAAGATGGCACGTCCAATTCGGTGCACCGTCTGCTTCAAATAACTTTAACATTATCATGGAGAGTGGGCTGACATGGAAAACATGGTCTGTAGGGAGACAGACCATGACAGAAACAACGGTTAACACATGGGCAACAGGACTAATAGCTGTTAGGTGTATAGTGCAAGATACTGACAGACTACATACGTTTCACTCAATCAAATACAGAATTAAATCACAATGTGCCTTGGTACTGTATCATAGTTGGATATTGTAGGTGTCCAGATGTGCATTAAGAGCAATAAACCAATATATTAAATATACTTAGGCCTATTATGTAAAGAAATTAGTTTAGAGAGCATAGGTGTAATTCCTGAAAAGTGATGTATTGTGCAAAAGCAGACAGTGTGAGTAATGTGAAACTGTGTAAATAAATAATGCCTGGTGTTAAGACGTTTTTATGACATTATATAGACCCGGCTGGATGTGGCATGATAATAAACTAACAACCTTATATTTGCACAAAGTTAATTTAATGTTAGTGAGGAGTAGGCTACATTGAGTGTGCAGATGGGCTAGTTCTGTCAGGACAACTCATGAATGAATAAAGGATAAACTTATGAAAGATAATATATTTATTCTATATTTTGCATGATCTGATGAAGGCTCATAGCCGAAACGCGTAATAGTTCATTTTTGGTGTGCGCCATTTATTTACATTTTTGGATGTGCTACCTTTTTGGATTTCTTTTTAATTCATACTTTTAGATGTTTAGTGGATTTGCCTCTAGCACTCCACTCAAAACCATTGCTGATGCGCACCCTCTTCTTCTCATTTAATAATATGTTTGCATTGAATAATAAAATGAACAATATATTTATTAAGGTTTGGCAATTCATTGGATCTGCTTTTGGGTACTGAAAGGTGCTGTACATAAACAGTAGATCCAAAACGACAAGTGGTAGCTGGGGTGGTGGAGGGTGAGCATGTTGTATTGTGTTGTGTTGTGTTAAGTAGTTTAAATAGAGCAGTCTGAGGCCTGACTCACACGGTCACAACAGATTGTTGTATAGCTGATGCATGAGACTTGTTTACTGATGCAAGCTCGCAATTCATTTCCAATGGGAGTCACATGGTTTGACACAACATTTTTGTTGTACTGTATGAGAGGGAGGGGGGCAGTCGAAACACAGCCGAAAGCCGTACAACACAAATGTTGTCAAACCATGTGACTTCCATTGGAAATGCACTAGCCTGGGCACCATTTCATTTCGGTATATGATCCGGGCTGGAGCCGGATGATATGCTTACGTCATGTTGTAGGCAATGGTTTGCCTACAACAAACAGGAAGAAGCGGAAGCGGAAACCTCCTTTTCCCACTCAATAAAAGCTCTCGCTTACGAGAGCTTTTATTGAGAGGGAAAAGGACGTTTTTTACCGATTGCTCTTCGAAAGGTTTGCTTTTCTGTTTCGTGTTTTGTGCCCTTTTTGGAAGAGGTTTTGCTTTTTGGAATTTCCTGATTTTGTTTGTAAGCTTAACTGCTTTTATGCATAATAAATCCTTTAATTTGAACATTCCTGCTCTCTGTCCTGCATTTGGGTCCTACCCCCCTTGGCTCACCGTGACAGTTTCTATGTATTCTGTCAGTGAGACTGATTTACTGCATTGTGTACATTTTTACTGTGCTTGATCAAGAAACTATTTCTAAATTCAAGTGCCTTTCTCAAGGGCACTTAGTCTGTAGTTGTCAAGGAAGGAGGGAAGGAGGATCTGATTACATATAGGTAACTGAATGGAGAGTGATGCATCAACATCCCAGCGTCCAAGAATCTCAGATCACCTCAACAAAGTACTGGTTGCACTGACTGTCATCATGGAAACATATGTGCTCTCCCACTAAAATCTGCTTTCAAATCTACTGTTATTCAGACAGCCAGCAATGAGTAAAACAACCCCAAACACACTCTCTGTGACACATCTAGGGGCGCACAATCTGCATTCAAAGATGTTCCTAGAAGCTTTGTCATTGGTCGAAAAAGAAACCCGGTCACAATGACTAACCAATCAGGAAGTAGACAGGCAAATCGAGCAATGACAAAGCTTCTAGGAAAATCTTTGAATGCAGATTGCGGCCCCTAAATGCGTTTTACCCATTGCTGGCTGTCTGAATACAAAAATAATAATAAAAAAGGGTAATTCAAATTTGGACATTGTATTGCTTATAGCAGCTTTAATCACTCAGTGGAGGATCAACACCAATACAACACCTGGACAACAAGGACGGTATACATAATTGGAATAATGACTTCCTAACCGATAGAAGGCAGTCAGCATGTTAGGCTGGGCTCTCACCTGTCTGGCCCCCTCTCAATGAGCATCATGCACCCATAAAACTGTGCTCTGGCCCATACTCCCGGACCCTGTACACCACTGACAGCCAGTGCTGAATCAATCCCTCCAAGGGACCCCTCACAGACATAGGCCTACACATTCTACAGACTAAACCTGTTTATTAAACCTTGGGTTCACTGTTACAAATCACCACCAGGCAGCTCAACATAAAAAAGTTCCGGATGTATTGTTTGCATCTGCATCCTTTGTTTTGCAACGTGTCTGAGCTGAGCTGTCTGTGTTTGTTTTGTTTTGTCTTATCAGAAAATGGGTGCCGTAGGGGTATCTAGGTAAATCTCCAACGCTCTTGGTCTTCAGCTGTGCGTACGGTGAGTAGCAGGGTTTGGAAGCAGCAGCCAATCCATTCCTTGATGTTGTCCATCCAGGACTTTCCCTGCCTGCCTCTTCTCCGCTTTCCCTCCACTGTCCCCTGTAGGATGGTCTTTGACAACGAAGTATATGTCTTGTGACATGACCATACAGGCCAGTTTGCGACGCTTTACTGCCATGGGAACCCCACACCTGCCATTTGATTACTTAACCAGCCCACTTTTCACATGCAATTCACCCTTCTGCAGTCATTTATGCTTGGTTGTGTGCAGGGTGTCACTCTCCGAAAATAGCCAATAATATTCGGCACATATAGCCCTCCATCAGGCGTCCCGGCTGGCCAGGGGGAGGCAGTTTAGAGACCAGGATTACTGCATGTTTTTGTGAGGGTACTGTCATAACCCGGCCCGTTGGGCCATGACAAATTGAGGAGGACACAGAGCAGTGTTCAAAATAACAATAATTTATTATTATAAGAGAGAACTAATAATAACTTAATATAAAGGATAATGCTTACAGAATGTATGAGATGTGGAAGTCAGTAAGATCAGTGGTGTCAGTGTGGATGTGTGGTTAATATGGTGAAGGTGTGTTGTAGTGTGCAAATCAAACAGTGAGGAGCAACAAACAGAAAGGTGCTGTCATCTGGAGTGGGACCAAGAGAATGGCTGGCAAGCCCTCTTTTATAGGGTTTCAGGAGCACTGATCAGGTGCTCCTAATGCACCTAATGAGAAGTCTCAAGTGGGCTGACGCCCACATGATCTGTGGGAGAAACACACAGACAGGGCAGTACACCATATACACAGCATAGGCCCTGCAGGCCAGGCCAAGGGGCCGTGACAGTGCCTACCCTAGGGGACACGGGGAGAACATCCAAACTCCACACAGAAAGGCCCTTTCGCCAACCCCGCCTTCGGGTATGGGCACTGATGACGCGGAGGAGGAAACACGCCGCCAGCACCCACAGCGTCCCCAGCGGGAATCGAACCCAGGACCTTCTAGCTGTGAGGCGACAGCACTACCAACTGTGCCACTGTGCCCCCCACTTATACGATCAACTTGACGATTTTGAATTTTAATCTATTGCATTATGTGGTGCATGTGGTCATTTCGGAATATTCTGTTGTATTTGTATATTTCATGTGAGTGTTGCTAAGTGGTTTTGTGTGTTTTGAAGAAAAGGGAAGATCATAAAATTGTCATGCAAACCCCTCACCACAAGTGCTGTGTTAACCTATACATATTGCTAAATTTACTGTATAATATATCAGACAGGTCGATAGCTAATATTTGTGGCAGATGAGTGATGAGATTTATTGGGACATGTTGGAATGCAACTATGTAAGGTTATAAAGTCAACAGTGGGACCTCTCAGAGGGAACAAACAGATTGACATCATAAAACAGAAAAAGAGGATCTCGTGGACATCATGGGATGCCTAATAATACCCCACCCCACTACCTTAAAAAGGCAGATCTGGGTTCCATGCGTCATAGAAGAGCCAGCTCTGAATCCTGCAACATCCCAAGAAGACACCAAGCCTGAAAAATGAGAGCATTGATTGTTGTCCTTGTGTTGATGTCATGTGCCCTGTGGGGATCCCAAGGTGTGGAGGTTATGGTGAGTATTAGAGTACAAATTACAATTCTCTTTACATTATATTTTTACATAATTATCTGTCCAAAGGACACCACACACATGAGAGCTTATTTCCATGTAGTCCTTTTAGTGAATAATTGGTGATTGTTAAAAACAAATGAGTCACACATGCAACCTTCTGTAGAAATTAATACTGCTTTTAAAGGGTAATACAATACACACAATCTTCATTCAGATAGATAGATAGATAGATAGGTAGGTAGATAGATAGGTAGGTAGGTAGGTAGGTAGATAGATAGATAGATAGATAGATAGATAGATAGATAGATAGATAGATAGATAGATAGATAGATAGATAGATAGATAGATAGATAGATAGATAGATAGATAGATAGATAGATAGAAAATGATAGTGCCTTGCATGAACAGTATGCAGGACAGACTTATTATGGTCTTTCATACCAGTGTTCCACCAAGATATACCTAGGTTAATCCACACAGTCTCTCAAAATGCTATATTTTTTCACCAGGTTGGAGAAAAGAACTTCTCTCTCGAGGCGGTGAAGCTGTTGAAAGAGATGATGGACGGTAATGCAAACCCTAGTCGGGTTGAGACCAGTGTAGCGGCAACTATCTGTGCCAACCCCGCATTGCCTGATGTTTTTCAGCCAGTGTGCCAAGAAAAGGGGGCAGCTGTGATCTTCTCCAAGCTTGGTAAGTATTTGCTATTTGTATGGGCAGTGAAATGAATAATAGGCCTATATCGATGTTTGGATATTAATATTAGTGAAGGTGGCCCCCGGGCCGCCAGTTGCCCATACATGAATTACTTCATATACTGTTGGAAGAGTTTGTGTTTTAATATAGAAATTAAGAAAAGCAAGACTTTAAAACTACAGATGCGTCAGAAAAGACCAAGTAATAAATATAGAATAAAGAAATCAAGGTTTGTTTGTAGGGAAACCACAACGTTTGGTCCTGAGCCCTACATCAGGTTAAACAGCCTGATGAAGAAACATTTATATTCCAAATAAACAAACTAGATTTTTCTTTGCATTTGAAGACGGTGTGCAGGAGTTTGTTTTCTCCCTCTACGTCTATTATTCCAGACTAGAAAATAACATGATCAATCGATAATATTGTTTCTCTTAAGGGACTATAAGGCCAGGGTAAACAATATGATTTCCTGTCTGAGCATCTGTTGTGTGTGTGTCTGTTATTTGTGCAAAATACAGTCGATGTCATCGCCGCCGTGGATCCTTGTGACATCTGTGCCAACCTGTCCTGCCCTGGCTGTATGGAATGAGAATGCCATCTCTGCAGACAAGCCATGAAATTACCTGAGAGTCATCTCCGGGAGCCCCATGGCTTTTCCTTCATTGTTCCTCCCCCCTCCAATCGCTATGTATCAGTGGTCATTTCCTGCTTATACGTGAAAATATGTGACTCCCAAATGTTTCCATTTCAAAGACCCCATAAGTCAGAGTGTAAAAATGGAACCAAATGGACCCGTAATAAGGGTCCATTTGTACACTTAGTTACTAATCATTTTGCTGGGGACCCCCTGGAACCCCCTCAAGGAACCCTTGGCGTCCCCAGACCCCACTTTGAGAACCACTGGTACTGTAATGGTGATCAACATGCCCATTTTCTGCACTGCACTGTACTGTACTAGTTGCTCTGAATATTAATTCATCAGTAAGATCTTTATCTGGATAATGATTTTTTTTGTTTTGTTTTTTGCAACTTCTTAACAATAAAATAAGCTTTAGGATATCTTTGCTTTTTTGAAAGTGGATATTAATTGTATATTGATTGAGAAGTCAACACTGTGATTGTTAATCAAAATAGTGTTCAATTTCAAGCAGTATGTGAATGTTGG